>NC_061122.1:231369368-231390611 GCF_002878395.1 Capsicum annuum | reverse complement strand
AGTACCTAAGTTCATTTTCTGATTTTTCTCTGTCGGTACATTTAATTTACTGACAGAATGCTTTTATATTATGAAATTTGCTGCAGGGTCATGATATTCTCATGGCTACAATGCTTAATGGAGCTGCAATTATGGATGGAGCATTACTTCTAATTGCTGCTAATGAGAGCTGTCCCCAACCTCAGACTTCTGAACATTTAGCTGCTGTTGAAATTATGCGCCTCCAACACATAATAATTCTACAAAATAAGGTTGATCTAGTTCAGGAAAATGTTGCTATTAACCAGCATGAGGCAATTCAGAAATTTATTCAGGTTCGTGCAATTGGTTTACGTCCTTACTCTTTCTGTGCTTGATCTTGAGGCTGTATCATTATACCTTATTTCAATACATCGTTCAGGGAACTGTTGCTGATGGTGCCCCAGTAGTACCAATCTCTGCTCAATTGAAGTACAACATCGATGTTGTTGCTGAATATATTGTGAAGAAAATTCCCATTCCTGTTAGGGATTTCATTTCACCGCCAAATATGATAGTCATCCGATCATTTGATGTTAATAAACCTGGTTTTGAAGTTGATGATATCAGAGGTGGTGTCGCTGGTGGCAGTATACTGAAGGTACGTTCCTATACTCCGTAAATACAACTCATACCTTCTTTTCCTTCGCAGTTTCCTTGATTGACCAAGGGCACAAATTTCTAACGCAACAGACGTCCTTTCGTCATACCTTATGCTTATTGCTAACCTCACATAGAGAATGAAAGTCTGTTTGGTAGATGGACAAAATCAAATGAGCAAGTAAATGTTTTTCTGCAGGGCGTGCTGAAGGTAAATCAACTCATTGAAGTTCGTCCTGGTATTACAGTCAAGGATGAGAGTGGCAACATTAAGTGTACCCCAATATATTCAAGAATAGTGTCGTTGTTCACTGAGCAAAATGAGCTACAATTTGCTGTGCCCGGAGGCCTCATTGGAGTTGGAACAACTATGGATCCAACACTGACTCGTGCTGATCGATTGGTGGGACAGGTTCTTGGGGAGGTTGGGTCACTTCCTGACGTATTTGTCGAACTGGAGGTAAGTCACTTAGACATCACTTTCAAACACTTTGTAGAACAAAAAGAACATCTCTATTATTCTTCTTCCAAATGACATCACTTTGTAATGCAGGTAAATTTCTTCTTGCTCCGCCGTCTTGTAGGAGTGAGGACAAAGGAATCTGAAAAGCAGGGTAAAGTCTCAAAGTTGGCCAAGGGAGAAATCCTCATGTTAAACATAGGATCTATGTCAACAGGGGCTCGTGTTGTTGCTGTCAAGAACGTCTTTGCAAAACTGCAGTTGACATCACCAGTGTGCACCAGCAAAGGTGAGAAGATCGCTCTTAGCCGAAGAATTGAGAAGCATTGGCGTCTCATCGGCTGGGGCCAAATTCAAGCTGGAATTACCCTTGATGTCCCACCTTGCCCAATCTGAGTGAACTACACACCAATTGCTGATTTACAGGGAAGAGAAACAGTCAATCAACACGATTTTGCGATTTAGATGTGGGAAGGCAGACAGTTGCTAGGAACTATAAAAGATTATTTGAAATTTCGAATACTCTATATAATTTGCAATATTACCTTTTACTTATTTGTGACTTCTTTTTTCTTTTTCTTCTCTTTTATTCCCCCCTTTCTAGTGGTTGTACTTTTGTAATTCATTAGTTGTTAAGGGTGGATATTATTCCTTTGAGTTCATCAGAAACATTGAGGTTGCGGCACATGTTCGTCTAAAAGTTTAAACTATATCTGCTCTGATATCATGTAGGATTGTGTGATCGTTTCGTTTGAGGATTTCAAGTATCGATATGATGATACTTTTATTTATTTATTGTGTACTTGCAACAACTTTTGTAATTATATGTTGGGTACATGTTGGTTCTTTTTCTAAATAAAGAACCCTTTTGACACAGGTACATCGTGATTACATCAATAGCCAAAATGATTTGGCCTTTCTCGTGCCTAGAAGCCACCCACTTTTCACACTAATAATCAATAGTATAAGAAAAAGTCTTTTTAAGTTATAAAATATGTTTTACATTGTTAGTGCATATGACTTTTCCCTCTTGGAAAATTCATTTTATATTGTAGGATGATGCAACGTGGAAGTTTCTAGGCACTAAAGTCATAATGACCGGGTAGACTCAATTATATAATAGCCCCTACCATACTGTTCCACTTTTTGACTATTCATTTCTTATATAATTTGCAACTTTGGTTTGTGAATTTAGTAGTTTCATATTCATCAAAGAATTTGGAGTTGTTCTTTAGCCTCAAAATGGCTTGCAATATGACAAGAATCATCTTCAAATTCAAGTTGTCTTATTGTTTTGTTGATGGTAGCCTTCCTTTGAATCTTGTTACAAGGTGAGTTTGTCCTTACGTGTTCGTGTTCAAATATTTTTTGTAAGATTTTCAACAATTTGTACCTATCATTATTTTGTTTGAATTTGAAACAATACATGCATAATCAAGGTGCTTGGTTCGTAGAGAGATTTTGAATTTGAACTTTATGAATTCAGAGTTTCATTTGATTAACTCCGTTCTGAATGTATGATTTGAACTTATTTAGTGAATTATCTTTAACACATATGCATAATCTAAGTCATACAGACCTAAGGCAAAGCTAAGTACCCCCTGTTAAGTGGCGGAACGGAGGCAAGATTTTCATCAAAGAGGTTCATCACCTACTGATATACATAAAAAGAATTTTTGAACTTATATATACAATATGATTTTCCAAAGGGAAACAGTTTGAATGAACCCCTTCCGCCCCTCTGAACTCCGCCCTGTCCTGATTACTACTTTCATTTGACTTTTGACAAACTTATTCAGAATTCAGAAGCTTCCTTTTATAGGATCTAAAACTCGTAAATTCAAAATCCTGACTCCTCTTTTGCGTGAATGAATATAACGAAAGGATAAGGTTTGCGTATACTTCATCCTTCCTAGATCGCACTTGTCGAACAATACTACATATGTTATTGTTATTATCGTTGACAAATCATAAAAATATTGTAGGAGGGGCTTTTGTGCAACACAAGCAGAAAGAGTGTCAACAAAAAGGGAGCATCAGCATAAATCAGGGGAAGATCAAAAGACAAATTCTGTTTCTTCAGAATCATCATGGGTACCAGACCCTGTCACTGGATATTACAAGCCTCCAACTCAAACTAATGAAGAGATTATCAACAAAAATAACAACAAAAACACTAATAAACCATAGTTGATATTAGAAACAATAAGAAAGACAAGCTCAGTGCACTAAGAAGTCCATCACAAGAGTTTATCGTACGCAGCCGAAACAGTAGAAAAGAATATTAGTAGTATCAATGATAATGAAAAAGAGAGAAGATACAAAGGCCCTTTGCCTATTTGTAGCATTTTGTTATCTTGATTATATATGTTGTCAATACTCTTCTTTACTTTGATATTGTCATCTTAGCTTTTACTTGTACGAGCCGGTTTATAGTCCACGGTTTGAGAGTCGGGGGTTGGTATGTGTGTGTGTGTGGGTGGGTGGGGGTGGGGTTGGGGACGTCAAACGGGCGAAACGGTGCAAACAGGTCGTTTTCGGGCCAAATCAGTGTGCTATAGCCCACGATTTCGGGGTGGGCTCGGGTCCCGATGTGTTTTGGGCCGAAAATTGACCGGGGGCTCCCAGGCACGCCGAGGAGCAAGGAAGTATGGGCCGGTTGGGAAATTTGGGTGGTCAAACGCTGAAACAGCGTGAACGGACACTTTTGAGCCAAATCGGGGTGCTATAGCCCACAGTTTCGGGGGTGGCTCGAGGTTCGAGCGTATTTTGGGCCAAAAATCGATCTGGGGCTTTCGGCAGGCTAAGGAGCGGGGGAAGGAGGTTGGGGATCATTCCAGTGTGGTCCGTTTCAATATTCGTGGCTATTTGGATGTACAAACGGGTGAAACGACGTGAACGGGATATTTTCGGGCCAAATCAGCGTGCTATAGCCTACGGTTCCATGAGTGACCTTCAGGCGTGCTGTGGGCCGAAAATCGATCAGACCATGCTAGAGAGGTTGGGGATTGTCCCAGTATGGTCCGTTTCAATATTCATGGCAATTTGGGTGGACAAACAGGCAAAACGGCGCAAACAGGGCATTTTCGGGCCAAATTAGAGTGTTATAGCCCACGGTTTCGTGGGTGGGCCTGGTGTCCGGGCGTCCTATAGGCAAAAAATTGATCGGGGCGTGCCAGGAAGGTTGGGAATCATCTCAGTGTGTCTTGTTTCAATATTCGTGGCTATTTGGGTGGACAAACGGGTGAAACGGCGAGAACAGGGTGTTTTTGAGTCAAATCGATGTGCTATAACCCACGGTTTCGTGGGTAGGCCCAGGGTTCGAGCGTACTGTGGGCCAAAAATTGACCTGGGCATGCCAGGGTGGTTGGGGATAATCCAAGTGTGGCCCGTTTCAATATTAGTGGCCCTTTGGGTGGACAAACGAGCGAAACGGTGCGAACGGGGCATTTTCGGGCAAATCGGTGTGCTATAGCCTACGGTTCCGTGGGTGGGCCTAAGGACTGGGTGTACTGTGGGCCAAAACTTGACCGGGGCATGCCAGGTAGGTTGGGATCATCCCAATATGGTCCATTTCATTATTAGTGGAATTTGGATGGACAAACAGGCGAAACAGAGCGAACGAGGAATTTTCGGGCCAAATCGGTGTGCTATAGCCTGCGGTTCCATGGGTGAGCTCGGGTTTTGAGAGTACTGTGGGTTGAAATCGACCGAGGCATGGCAAGGAGGTTGGGGATGATCCAAGTGTGGCCCGTTTCAATATTCGTGGCCATTTGGGTAGATAAACGGGCGAAACAGCGTGAACGGGGCATTTTCGACCCAAATTGGTGTGCTATAGCCTACGGTTTCGTCGGTGGGCCCGAGGTTCGGGCGTGTTGTGGGCCAAAAATCGATCGAGGCGTGCCAGGGAGGTTGGGGATCATCCCAGTGTGGCCCGTTTCCATATTCGTGGCCATTTGAGTGGGCAAACGGACGAACCGATACGACTGGGGCATTTTTGAGTGAAATCGATATGCTATAGATAACGGTTTCGTGGGTGGGCCCAGAATTTGGCGTGTTGTGGGCTGAAAATCGATTGAGGCGTGCCATGAAGGTTGGGGATCGTCCCAGTGTGGTCCATTTTAGTATTTGTGGCCATTTCAGTGGATAAACGGGCGTAATGGCGCGAATAGGGCATTTTTGGGCCAAGTCAGTGTGTAGCCCATGGTTTTATGGGTGGGCCCGAGGTGCGGGCATGTTGTCGGTCAAAAATTAATCGAGGCGTGCCAGGGAGGTTTGAGATTGTCCCAGTGTGGCCCATTTAAATATTTGTGGCTATTTGGGTGGACAAACGGGCGAAATGGCGAGAACGGAGCATTTTTGAGCCAAATCGGTGTGCTATAGCCTACGGTTCCATGAGTGGCCTCGGGGTCTGGGCGTGCTGTGGGTCAAAAATTGATCGAGGCATGCCAGGGAGGTTGGAAATTATCCCTGTGTGGTCCGTTTCAATATTCGTGGCCATTTGGGTGGACAACGAGCAAAACAGCATGAACATGGCATTTTCGGGCCAAATTGGTGTGCTATAGCCCACGGTTTTGTAGGTGGGACAGGTGTTCGGGCTTGCTGTGAGATAAAATTGACCGACGCGAGCTAGGGAGGTTGGGGATCGTCCCAATATGGCCCGTTTTAATATTCATGGCCATTTGGGTGGACAAACGGGCGAAACAGCATGAACAGAGTATTTTTGGGCCAAATTGGTGTGCTATAGCCCATAGTTTCGTGGGTGGTCCCGGGCGTGCTGTGGGCCAAAAATTGATCGGGGCATGCCAGGGTAGATGGGGATGGTCCAAGTGTGACCCATTTCATTATTCCTGGCCCTTTGGGTGGACAAACGGGCGAAACGACATGAACGAGACATTTTCAGGCCAAATCGGTATGCTATAGCCTAGGGTTTTGTGGGTGGACTCGGGGACCGAGTGGGCTCGGGGACTGGATGTGCTGTGGGCCAAAAATTAACCGGGGCATGCCAGGTAGGTTGGGGATCATCCCAGTGGGGTCTATTTCATTATTCGTGACCCTTTGGGTGGACAAATAGATGAAACAGCGCGAACGGGGTATTTTCGGGCCAAATCGATGTGCCATAGCCCACGATTCCATGGGTGGGCCCGAGGTTCGGGCATACTGTGGGTCAAAAATTGATTGGGGCATGCTGAAGAGGTTGGGGATCATCCAGTGTGGCCCGTTTCAATATTCGTGGCTATTTGGATGGACAAACGGGCAAAACAACGCGAATGGGGCATTTTCAGGCAAAATCGATGTGCTATAGCCCACGGTTCCATCGGTAGGCCCGAGGTCTGAGCAAGCTGTAGGACAAAAATCGACCGAGGCATGCCAGAGAGGTTTGGGATCATCTTAGTGTGTTTCGTTTCAATATTTGTGGCCATTTGGGTGGACGAACTGGCGAAACGGCATGAACGGGGAATTTTTGGGCCAAATCGGTGTGCTATAGACCACAGTTTCGTGGGTGGTCCTGGGATCCAGGCATGCTGTGGGCCAAAAATTGACCGGGGCATATCAGGGAGGTTGAGGATCGTCCCAGTGTGATCCGTTTGGCTATTTGAGTGAATAAACGGGCGAAACAACGTGAACGAGGCATTTTCAGGCAAAATCGGTGTGCTATAGCCTGTAATTTCGTGGGTGGGCTCGAGGTCCGAGTGTGATGTGGGTCAAAAATTGATCGAGGTGTGCCAAAGAGGTTGGGGATCGTCCCAGTGTGACCCATTTTAATATTCGTGGCCATTTAGGTGGACAAACAAATGAAACAGTGCGAACGGGATATTCTCGAGCCAGATCAATGTGCTATAGCCAGCGGTCCATGGGTAGGCCCGGGGTTCGATATGCTGTGGATCAAAAATTGATTGGGGCATGCCAGGGAGGTTGGGGATCGTCTCAGTGTGGTCCATTTGAATATTTGTGGCCATTTTAGTGGACAAACGAGCGTAACGATGTGAATGGGGCATTTTTCGAGCAAAATTGGTGTGCTATAGCCCACGGTTACATGGGTGGCCCCAAGGTTCAGGCATGTTGTGGGACAAAAATTGATCGAGGGGTGCTAGAGAGGTTGAGGATCATCCCAGTGCGGCCCGTTTAAATATTCGTGTCCATTTGGGTGTACAAACGGGCAAAATGGCACGAATTAGGCATTTTTTGGCCAAATCGATGTGCTATAACCTACGATTCCATGAGTGGCCCGGGGGTTCGGGCGTGCAGTGGGCCGAAAATCGATCAAGGTGTGCCAGGGAGGTTGGGGATCATCCCTGTGTAGCCCGTTTAAATATTCGTGGCCATTTGGGTGGACAGCGGGCGAAACGGCACGAACAAGGCATTTTCGGGCCAAATTGGTGTGCTATAACCCACGGTTTTGTGTGTGGGCCTGGTGTCCGGGCTTTCTGTGAGCCAAAAATTGACTGGGGCGTGCCAGAGAGGTTGGGGATTGTCCCAGTGTGGTTCATTTCAATATTCATGGCCATTTGGGTGGACAAATGGGCGAAACGGTACGAATAGGGCATTTTTGACCCGCATTGGTGTGCTATAGCCCACGGTTTCATGGGTGGGCCTGGTGTCTGGCATGCTGTGGGACAAAAATAGATCGGGGTGTGCCAGGGAGGTTGGGGATCTTTCCAATGTGGCCCATTTTAATATTCGTGGGTGGACAAATGGGCGAAACGGCTTGAACGGGGCATTTTTGGGCCAAATTGGTGTGCTATAGCCCAAGGTTTCCTGGGTGGGGCTGGGGTTCTGGCGTGCTGTGGGCCAAAAATAGGTCGGGTCATGCCAGGGTGGATGAGGATGGTCTAAGTATAGCCCGTTTAAATATTCGTGGACTTTTGGTTGGACAAACGAGTGAAACGGAGCGAATGGGACATTTTTGGGCCAAATCGGTGTGCTATTACCTACGGTTTCGTGGGTGGGCTCGGGGACTGGGTGTGTTGTGGGCCAAAAATCGGTCGGGGCATACCAGGAAGGTTGGGATCATCCCAGTATGGTCTGTTTTAATATTCGTGGCAATTTGGATGGACAAACAGGCGAAACGGAGCGAACGGGGCATTTTCAGGCCAAATTGGTGTGCTATGGCCTGCAGTTCCATGAGTGGTCCCGGGATTCGAGCGTGCTATGAGCCAAAAATTAATCGGGGCATGCTAGGGGGGTTGGAGATCGTCCCAGTGAGGCCCGTTTTAATATTCGTGGCCATTTGGGTTGACAAACTGGCGAAACAACGCGAACTGGGAATTTTTGGGCCAAATTGGTGTGCTATAGTCTACGATTCCGTGGGTGGGCCCGAGGTTCGGGATTTTATTAGCTAAAAATTGATCGGGGCATGCCAGGGTGGTTGGGGATGATCCAAGTGTGGCCCATTTGGGTGGACAAATGGGCAAAACGGCATGAATGGGTCATTTTCGGGCCAAATTGGTGTGCTATAGCCTACGGTTCTGTGGGTGGGCCTAGGGATCGGGAGTGCTGTGGGCCAAAAATTGATTGAGGCGTGCCAGGTAGGTTGGGGATCATCCCAATATGGTCAATTTCATTATTCGTGGCTATTTGGGTGGACAAACGGGCAAAACAATGCGAACGAGGCATTTTTTGGCCAAATCGGTGTGCTATAGCCCACGGTTCCATGGGTGGGCCAGGGGTTCGGGCGTGTTGTAGGCCAAAAATTGATCGGGGCATGACGGGGAGGTTGGGTATCGTCCCTGTGTGGAACTTTTCAATATTTGTGGCCATTTGGGTGGACAAAAAGGTAAAATAACGTGAATGAGGAATTTTCGGGCCAAATCGGTGTGCTTTAGCCCACGGTTTTTGGGGTGTGCCCTGGGTCCGGGCGTGCTGTGGGCCAAAAATCTATCGGGGTATGCAGGGAGATTGGGGATCGTCCCAGTGTGGTCCATTTAAATTTTCATGGCCATTTATGTGGACAAATAGGCGAAATAGTGCGAACAGGGCATTTTTGTGTCAAATCAGTGTGCTATAGCCCACGGTTTTGGGGGTGATCCCGAGGTTCGAGCGTATTGTAGGTCAAAAATCGACCAGGTCGTGCCAGGGACGTTGGGGATCATCCGAATGTGGTCAATTTAAATTTTCGTGGCCATTTGCATCGATAAATGAGCGAAACGGCACGAACGGGGCATTTTCTAGCCAAATAGGTGTGCTATAGTCCCCAGTTTGGGGGTGGGCTCGGGGTCCGACGTGCTGTGGGTCGAAAATTGACCGGAGCATGCCAGTGAGGTTGGGAATTATCCCAGTATGGTCTGTTTAAATTTTCGTGGCCATTTGGGTGGACAAACGGGCGAAAATACGCAAACGGGGTATTTTAGGGACAAATTGATGTGCTGTAGCCCACGATTTTGGGGGTGAGCCCGGGGTTCGGGCGTGCTGTGGGCCAAAAATTGATTGGGGCGTGCCAGTGAAGTTGGGGATCATCCCAGTGTGGTCCATTTAAATTTTCGCGGCCATATGGGTGGACAAACAAGCGAAACGGTGCAAACGGGGCATTTTCGAGCTAATTGGTGTGCTATAGCCAACGATTTCGGGGGTGGGCCTGGGATCTGGGCGTGCTGTGGGCTGAAAATCGACCGAAGCGTGCCAGGGAGGTTGTGGCCATTTGGGTGGACAAACGGTGCGAACGGGGCATTATTGGACCAAGTCGGTGTGCTATAGCCTACGGTTCGGGGGTGGACCCAGGGTCCGAGCATGCCGTGGATCAAAAATCAACTGGCGCATACCAGGGAGGTCGGGTATCATCCTAGTGTGGTCCTTTAAAATTTCTTGGCCATTTAGGTGGACAAACAGGCAAAACGGTGCGAACGAGCTATTTTCTGGCCAAATCGATGTGATATAGTCCACAGTTTTGGGGGTGCGCCTAGGTTCGGGCGTGCTATTGGCTGAAAATTAGTCGATACATGCCAGGGTGGTTGTAGATCATCCCAGTATGGTCCGTTTAAATTTTTATGGCCATTTGGGTGGAAAAACAGGTGAAACGGCGCGAATGGGGCATTTTTGGACAAAATTGGCGTGCTATAGCCCACGATTTTGGGGGTGGGCCCAAGGTTCGGGCGTGTTGTGGGCCAAAAATCAATCGAGGAATGCCAAGGAGGTTGGGGATCATCCCAGTGTGATTCGTTTAAATTTTCGTGGCCAATTGGGTGGAGAAACGGGCGAAATGGCGCGAACGGGGAGTTTTTAGGCCAAATCGATGTGCTCTAGCCAACAGTTTTGGGGGTGGGCCTGGGATTTGGGCGAGTTGTGGGCCAAAAATCGACTAGGGCATGCATGGAGGCTGGGGATCGTCCTAGTATGGTCTGTTTAAATTTTTGTGGCCATTTGGGTGGTCAAACGAGCGAAACGGAATGAATGGTACATTTTCGACCTAAATAGGTGTGCTATAGCTCACATTTTTGGGGGTGGGCCTGAGGTCCGGGAGTGCTGTAGGTCGAAAATAGATTGGGGCATGCCAATGAGGTTGGAGATCGTCCCAGTGTGGTTCGTTCAAATTTTTGTGGCCATTTTGGTGGACAAACGGGAGAGATGATGCGAACTGGGCATTTTTCGATGAAATCAGTGTGCTATAGCCCACTGTTTTGGGGGTGGGCCTGGGGTCCGATGTGCTGTGGGTAGAACATTGATTGGGGCATACTAGGGAGGTTGAGGATCATCCTAGTGTGGTCTGTTTAAATTTTCGTGGCCATTTGGGTGGACAAATGGGCAAATCGGCGCAAACGAGACATTTTTAGGAAAATTGACCGGGCATGCCAGGGAGGTTGGGTATCATCCCAGTATGGTCAGTTTAAATTTTTGTGGTTATTTAGGTAGACAAACGATCGAAACGATGTGAACGGGGCATTTTTCGACCAAATCGATGAGCTATAGCCTACTGCTTTGGGGGTGGGCCCAGGTTTCGACGTGCTGCGGATAGAAAATTGATCGGGGCATACCAGGGAGGTTGGGGATCGTCCCAGTATGATCCGTTTAAATTTTCGTGGCCATTTGGGTGGACAAATGAGAGAAATGGCCCGAACACAACATTTTCGGTCCAAAATGGTGTGCCCACAATTTTGGGGGTGGGCCTGGGTTCCAAGTGTACTGTAGGCCAAAAATTGATTGGGGCATGCCAAGGAGGTTGGGGATCGGCCAGTGTTGTCCGTTTAAATTTTCTTGGCTATTTCGGTGGATAGACGGGCAAAACGGCGCGAACAGGATGTTTTTGCGCCAACGTAGTGTGCTATAGCCCACGGTTTCAAGGGAGGGCCCCAATCTTGGGGGTACTATAGGCCAAAAATAGATCGGGGTGTGTCAGAGGGGTTGGGGATCCTCTTAGTGTGGTCCGTTTAAATTTTTATGGCCATTTGGGTTGACAAAAGGGAGAAGCGGCGTGAACGGGATATTTTTGGGCTAAATCGGTGTGCTATAGCCTACGAATTCGGGGGTGGGCCCAGGGTTCGGGCATGCTGTGGGCTAAAAATTAATCGGGGTATGCCAGGGAGGTTGAGTATTATCCCAGTGTGGTTCTGTTAAATTTTCGTAGCTATTTGGGTGGACAATCGGGCGAAACGGGACGAACGGGGCAATTTCAGGCCAAATCGAAGTGCTATAGCCTACAATTTTGAGGGTGGTCCCAGGGTACGGGCCGCTGTGGCACGAAAATCAATCGAGGCATGCCAGGTAGGTTGGGGATCATCCTAGTGTGGCCTGTTTAAATTATCATGTCCATTTGGGTGGACAAACGGGCGAAACAACGCGAATAAGACATTTACGGGCTAAATCGGTGTGCTATAGCCCAAGGTTTTGGAAGTTGGCCCAGATCCCGGGCGTGGATGTGGTACGAAAATTGACTGAGTCATGCCAGGGAGGTTGGGGATCGTCCCAGTGTGGTCCGTTTAAATTTTCGTGGCCATTTGGGTGGACAAATGGGCTAAACAAAGCGAATGGGGCATTTTTGGGATAAATCAGTGTGCTATAGCCCATGGTTTTGGGGGTGGGCCCAGGGTCCAGATGTGCTGTGGGCCGAAAATCATCCGGGGTATACTAGGGAGGTTGGGGATCATCTCAGTGTGGTTCATTTATATTTTTATACCCATTTGGGTGGAAAAATGGGTGAAACGATACGAACGAGGCATTTTTGGGCTAAATCGATGTTCTATAGCCTACAGTTTTGGGGGTGGGTCCAGGGTCCGGGTGTGCTGTGGGCCGAAAATCAACCAAGGCATGCCAGGGAGGTTGGGGATCGTCCTAGTGTGGTTCGTTTAAACTTTCGTGGCCATTTGGGTAGATAAAAGGGTAAAACAGAGCGAACGGGGCATTGCCAGGCTAAATTGGTGTGCTATAGCCCACGGTTTTGGGGGTGGGCTTGGGCGTGCTGTGGGCCAAAAATTGACCGGGGTGTGCCAGGGAGGTTAGGGATCGTCCCAGTCTGGTCCGTTTAAATTGTTGTCGCCATTTGGGTAGCCAAACGGGGGAAACAACGTAAACGAGGCATTTTAGGGCCAAATCAGTGTGCTTAGCCCATGGTTTAAGGGGTGGGCTCGGGGTTCAGGGATGCTGTGGGCTGAAAATTGATCGGGGCATGCCAGGGAGGTTAGGAATAGTCCCAATATGGTCTGTTTAAATTTTTGTGGTCATATGGCTGGACAAACGGGCGAAACGACTCTAATGGGGTATTTTCGGACCAAATCGGTGTGCTAATGTGCACATTTTTGGGGGTGGGCCTGGAGTCCGGGCGTGCTGTGAATCAAAAATCAATCGAGGAGAGCTAGGGAGGTTGGATATCATCCTAGTGTGGTTCGTTTATATTTTCGAGGCCATTTGGGTAGACAAACTGGCAAAACGGTGCGAATGGGGCAGTTTTCGACCAAATCGGTGTGCATGCCCACAGTTTTAGGGGTGGGCCCGGGCGTGCTGTGGGCCTAAAATCGACCGGGGCATCCCAGGGATGTTGGGGATCATCCCAGTGTGGCCCGTTTAAATTTTCGTGGCTATTTGGGAGTATAAATGGGTGAAATGGTACAAACGGGGCATTTTTTGACTAAATCAATGTGCTATAGCCTACGGTTTGGGGGGTGGGCCCGGGGTACGCATGTGTTGTGTGCCAAAAATCTATCGAGGCATGCTAGGGAGTTTGGGGATCATATCAGTATGGTCCGTTTAAATTTTCGTGGCCATTTGGGTTGATAAATGGGTGAAACGACATGTACGGGCCATTTTTGGGCCAAATCGATATGATGAAGGCCACGATTTTGGGGGTGGGCTTTGGGTATGGACGTGTTGTGGGCTGAAAATCGATCGAGGCATGCCAGGGATATTGGGAATTATCCCAGTGTGGTTCGTTTGAATTTTTGTGGTCATTTGGGTGGACAAATGGGCAAAACGGCATGAACGAGGCATTTTCGGGCCAAATCGATGTGCTATAGCACATGATTTTGGGGGTGGACCCAGGATCCGGGCGTTCTGTAGGCTAAAAACCGAAAGAGGCATGCCAGGGTGGTTGGGGATCGTCCCAGTGTGGTCCGTTTAAATTTTTGTGGCCATTTGGGTGGACAAATGGGCGAAACAACGCGAATGGAGCATTTTTGGGCCAAATCGGTGTGCTATAGCCCGCGATTTTTGGGTAGGATCGAGGTTCGAGCATTCTGTGGGCTGAAAATCGATTAGGGCGTGCTATGAATGTTGGGGATCATCGCAGTATGGTCCGTTTAAATTTTTATGGCCTTTTTGGTGGGCAAACGGGACAAACAACGTGAACGAGGCATTTTTAGGCCAAATCGGTGGGCTATAGCCTACAATTTCAAAGGTGGGCTCAGGGTCCGAGCGTGTTGTCGGCCAAAAATTGACGTGGGCATGAAAGGGAGGTTGGGTATCATCCCAGTGTTGTCCGTTTAAATTTTTGTGGCTATTTGGGTAGACAAACAGGTGAATCGATGCGAAGAGAGCATTTTTGGGCTAAATTGGTGTGCTATAGCACACTATTTAGGGTTGGGCCCGGGTTTCAAGTATGTTGTGGGCTGAAAATCGACCGAGGCATGCCAGGGAGGTTGGGGATCATCCCAGTGTGGTCCTTTTAAATTTTCGTGGCCATTTGGGTGGACAAACGGGAGAAACGGCACGAACAGAAGGTTTTTGGGCCAAATCGGTGTACTATAGCCCACAGTTTTAGGGTGGATCAGGGGACCAAAAATTGATTGGGGCATGCCAGGGAGGTTGAGGATCGTCCCAGTGTGGTACGTTTAAATTTTTGTGGCAATTTGGGTGGATAAACGGGCAAAACGACGAGAATGGGGCATTTTCAAGCCAAATCGGTGTACTATAGCCCATGATTTTCGGGGTGAGCTTGGGGTCGGGGTGTGCTGTAGGCTGAAATTGACTGGGGCATGGCAGGAAGGTTGGGGATTGTCCCAGTGTGGTCCGTTTAAATTTTTGTGTCCATTTGGGTAGACAAACGGGCAAAACAACATGGATGGGGTTTTTTTGGGCCAAATCGGTGTGCTATAGCTTATGGTTTTCTGGTTGGACCATGAGTTTGGGCATGCTGTAGGCCAAATATTGATCGGGGTATGGCAGGGAGTTTGGGGATCATCCCAGTGTGGTCTGTTTAAATTTTCGTGGCCATTTGGATGAACAAACGGATGAAACAACACGAACGGAGCATTTTTGGGCTAAATGGGTGTGCTTTAACCCACGATTTTGGGGGTGGGACCGAGGTCTGGGCGTGCTGTGATCTAAAAATTAACCGAGGAGTGCCAGGGAGGCTGGGGTTCATCCCAGTGTGGTCTGTTTAAATTTTCGTGGCCATTTAGGTGGACAAACTGGAGAAACGGCGTGAACAAAGAATTTTCGAGCTAAATCGGTATACTATAGCCCATGATTTTGGGGGTGGGCTAGGGCTCTAGGTGTACTGTGGGACAAAAATTGACCAGGCGTGTCAGGGAGGTTAGGATAGTCCCAGTGTGGTCTGTTTATATTTTCGTAGCCATTTGGTTGGACAAACGGGCAAAACTGCATGAATGGGGCATTTTCATGCCAAATCGGTGTGCTAGAGCCCATTGTTTTAGGGGTGGGCCAGCGTCCGAGCGTGTTGTGAGTTGAAAATTGACTGTGGCATTCCAGGGAGGTTGGGGATCATTGCAGTATGGTCCGTTTAAATTTTTGGGGCTATTTAGGTGCTCAAACGGGTGAAATGACAGGAATGGGGCATTTTCGGGCTAAATCGGTGTGCTATAGCCCATGGTTTCGGGGGCGGGATCGAGGTCAGGGCATGCTGTAGGCCAAAAATCGATCGGAGCGTGCCAGAGAGGTTGGGGATCATCCTAGTATGGTCCCATTAAATTATCGTGGCCATTTAGGTGGGTAAACCAGCGAAACAACGTAAACGGAGCATTTTTGTGCCAAATTGGTGTGCTATAACCCACGGTTTTGGGGATGGACCAGGGGTCCGGGTGTGCTGTGGGTCGAAACTCGATCGGGGTGTGCCAGGGAGGTTGGGGATCGTCCCAGTATGGTTTGTTTAAATTTTTGTAGCTAGTTGGGTGGACAAATGGGCAAAATGATGCGAACGGGGCATTTTCGAGCAAAATCGGTGTGCTATAGCCTACAGTTTTGGGGGTTAGCCCCGGGTCCGGGTATGCTGTAGGCCAAAAATCAACCGGGGCGTGCCAGGAAGTTTAGGGATCATCCCAGTATGGTCCGTTTAAATTTTCATGGCTATTTAGGTGGATAAACGGGCAAAACGGTGTGACAGGCCTTTTTCGGGCCAAATCGGTGTACTATATCCTAACGTTTTGGGGGTGGGCCTGGGGTCCGGGTGTGATGTGGGCATAAAATCAACCGGGGCATTCCAGAGAGGTTGAGGATCATTCTAGTGTGATCCGTTTAATTTTTTGTAGCCATTTGGGTGGACAAATGGGCGTAACGGTGCAAATGGGGCATTTTTTGGCCAAATAGGTGTGCTATAACCCACAGTTTTGGTGGTGGGTGAGTCATCTGGGCGTTCTGTGGGATAAAAATCGATCGGGGCATGCCAGGGATGTTGGGGATCATCCCAGTGTGGTTCGTTTAATTTTTTGTGGCCATTTGGGAGGACTAACGGGCGAAACGGTGCGAATAAGGTATTTTCAAGCCAAATCGGTGTGCTATAGCCCATGGTTTTCAGGGTGGGCCTGGGGTCCGAGCATGCTCGGGGCATGCCACGGAGGTAGCGAATTGTCCCAGCATGGTTCGTTGAAATTTTCGTGGCCATTTGGGTGGACAAATAGGCAAAACGGTGCGAGTGGGATATTTTCAAGCCAAATCGGTGTGCTATAGGCCATGGTTTTGGGGTTGGACCCAGGGTTAGGGCGTTATGTGAGCCAAAAAATAGCCGGGGCAAGCTAGAGAGGTTGGGGATCTCCCAGTGTGGTTCGTTTGAATTTTTGTGTTTATTTGGGTGGAAAAACGGGCGAAACGGTGCAAATGAGGCATTTTCGGGCCAATTCGGTGTGCCATAGCCCATAATTTCGGGGGTGGGCTCAGGGTTCGAGTGTTCTATAGGCCGAAAACTGACCTGGGCATGCCAGGGAGGTTGGGAATTTTCCAGTGTGGTCCGTTTAAATTTTTGCGGCCATTTAGATGTTCAAACGGGCAAAACGGGGCAATTTAGAGCGAAATCGATGTGCTATAGCCCATAGTTTCGGGGGTAGGCTCGGGGTCCAGGTGTGCTGTGGGCTAAAAATTGACTGGGGCATGCCTGGGAGATTGGGGATCGTCCTAGTGTGGTCTGTTTAAATTTTCATGGCCATTTTTTGGAAAAATGGGCAAAACGGCGGGAATAGGGCATTTTCGGGCCAAATTAGTCTGCTATAGCCCACGATTTTGGGGGTGGGCCTGGGGTCAAGGAGTGCTGTTGGCCAAAAATCAATCAGGACGAGCCAGGGAGGCTGGGGATCTTCCCAGTGTAGTCCTTTTATATTTTCGTGGCCATTTGGGTGGACAAACAAACGAAATAGCACGAACAGTGCATTTTTGCCAAATCGATGTGCTATAGACCATGATTTTGCGGGTGGACCCGGTGTCCGCTCATGCTGTGGGCTAAAAATTGACCGGGGCATGCCAAGGAGGTTGGGAATCATCCCAGTGTGGTCCGTTTAAATTTTTGTGGCCATTTGGGTGGACAAACAGGTGAAATGGTGTGAATGGGACATTTTCAGGCCAAATCGGTGTGTTATAGCCCACAGTTTTTGGGGTGGGCTGGGGGTTCGGTATGCTGTAGGTCAAAAATTTATCGAGGCATGCCAGAAAGTTGGGGGATCTTTCCAGTGTGGTCTGTTTAAATTTTCGTGGCCATTTTGGTTGACAAACGTGCCAAAGAGCATGAACGGGGCATTTTTGAGCTAAATTGGTGTGCTATAGTCCACAATTTTAGGGGTGGGTTCGGGGTCCGGGCATGCTGTGGGCCAAAAATTGATTGGGGCATGTCAGTGAGGTTCGGATCATCCCAGTGTAGTCTGTATAAAATTTCGTGGCTATTTGGGAAGACAAACAGGTGAATCGACGCGAACGGGGCCTTCTCGGGCCAATTTAGTGTGCTATATAGCCTACGATTTAGGGGGTGGGCCCAGGGTCTGAGAGTGATTTAGGCCAAAAATCAATTGGGGCATGCGAAGGAGGTTGGGGATCATCCCAGTGTGGCCTGTTTTAATCTTCGTAGCCATTTGGGTGGACAAACGGGCAAAACAGCATGAACGATGCATTTTTGGGCCAAATCGATGTGCTGTGGGCTGAAAATTGACCGAGGTATGCCAGGGAAATTGGGGATAATCCCAGTATGGTTCATTTAAATTTTTGTTACCATTTGGGAGGACAAACGGGCAAAACGGCGTGAACAGGAGGTTTTTGGATCAAATCGGTGTGCTATAGCCCATGGTTTTGGGGGTGGGTCCGGGGTCTGGACATGCTGTGGGTTGAAAATCAATTGGGACATGCCAGGGAAGTTGGGGATAATCTCAGTGTGGTTCGTTAAAATTTTCATGGCCGTTTGGGTGGACAAGCGGGAGAAACGACGCGAACGGGGCATTTTTAGGCCAAATCAGTGTGCTATTGTCCATGGTTTTGGGGGTGGACCTGAGTTTCGAGCGTGCTGTGGGCCAAAAATCGACCGGGGTGTGCTAGGAAGGTTGGGGATTATCCAGTGTGGTTCGTTTAAATTTTTTTGGCCATTTGGGAGGACAAACGGGTAAAACAGCACGAATGTGGCATTTTTGGGCCAAATTGGTGTGCTATAGCCCACGGTGTTGGTGGTGGGACCGGGTTCCGAGTGTGCTGTCATCTAAAAATTGATTTGGGCATGCCAGGAAGGTTGAGGATCATCCCAGTGTGGTCCGTTTAAATTTTTGTGGCTATTTGGGAGGACAAACGGGCAAAATGGCATGAATGAGAGGTTTTTGGACCTAATCGGTGTGCTATAGCCCATGGTTTCGGGGGTGGGTGCGGGGTTCGGGCACGCTGTGGGTTGAAAATTGATCGGGGAATGCCAGGGAGGTCGGGGATCATCTCAGTGTGGTTCGTTAAAATTTTCATGGCCATTTGGATGGACAAACGGGCGAAACGGTGCAAACGAGGCATTTTTAGGCCAAATCGGTGTGCTATTTTTTATGGTTTTGGGGGTGGACCCGGGTTTTGGGCATGCTGTAGGCCAAAAATTGATCGGGGTGTGCTAGGAAGGTTGGGAATCATCCCAGTATGGTCCGTTTAAAGTTTGTGGCCATTTGGCATAACAAACGAGCAAAACAGCACGAACGTGGCATTTTTGGGCCAAATCGGTGTGCTATAGCCCACGGTGTTGGGGGTGGGATCGGGTTCCGAGTGTGCTGTCATCTAAAAATTGATCTGGGCATGCCAGGGAGGTTGAGGATCATCCCAATGTGGTCCGTTTAAATTTTTGTGGCTATTTTGTTGGACAAACGGGTGAAACGAAGCGAACGGGGCATTTTTAGGCCAAATCGGTATGCTATAGCCCACGGTTTTGGGGGTGGGATCGGTGTCCAGGCATGCTGTGGGGCAAAAATCAATGGGGCATGCCAGGGAGGTTTGGGATCATCCCAGTGTGGTCCGTTTAAATATTCATGTCCATTTGGATGGACAAATGGGCGAAACGGTGCGAACAAGGAATTTTTGAGCTCAATCGGTGTTCTATAGCCCACGATTTTGGGGTTTGGCCCGGTGTCCAGGTGTGCTGTGGGCCAAAAATTGACCGGACCATGCCAGGGAGGTTGGGGATCATCCTAGTGTGGTTCGCTTAAATTTTTGTTCCAATTTTGGGTGGATAAACCGTCGCGAATGGGGAATTTTTTGGTTAAATCGGTGTGTTATAGCCCACGGTGTTGGGGGTATGCCTGGGTCCGGGCGTTGTGTGGGAATAAAATCGATCTGGGCATGCCAGGGAGGTTAGGGATCATCCCAGTATGGTCCGTTTGAATTTTCGTGCACATTTGGGTGGTCAAATGGGTGAAACAATGTGAAGAGACATTTTTGGGCAAAATCAGTGTGCTATAGCCCATGGTTTGCGGGATGAGCCCGGGGTCCGGGCATACTGTGGGCTGAAAATCGACTGGCGAAATGGCGCAAACGGGCGAAACAGTGCAAACGGGGCATTTTCGGGCTAAATTGGTATGCTATTGCCCACGGTTTTGAGGGTAAGCCCTGGGTCCGAGAATGCTGTGGGCCAACAATTAATTGAGGCGTGCCAGGGAGGTTGTGGACCATCCCAGCGTGGTCCAATTAAATTTTCATGTTCATTTTAGAGGATAAACGAGCAAAACAATGCGAACGGGGCATTTTTGGGCAAAATTGGTTTGCTATAGCCCACGGTTTTGGGGGTAAGCCCGAGGACCGAGCATTCTATGGGCTAAAAATAGATCGGGGCATGCCAGGAAGGTTTGGGATCATTCCAGTGTGGTCCGTTTAAATTTTTACAGCCATTTGGGTGGACAAACGTACAAAACGGCGTAAACAGGGAATTTTCGGGCAAAATAATTGTGTTATAGCCCACGATTTTGGGGGTGTGCCCGGAGTTCGAGTGTACTGTGGGACAAAAATCGATCGAGGCATGCCATGGAGGTTGGGAATCATCCCAATGTGGTCCATTTAAATTTTCGTGGCCATTTAGGTAGACAAACGGGTGAAACGGCACGAATGGGGTATTTTCGGGCCAAATCGGTGTGCTATAGCCTACAGTTTTGGGGGTGGACCCGAGGTCCGAGCATGCCGTGGGCCAAAAATTGATCGGGGCATGCCAGGGAGGTTGGGGATTATCCCAGTGTTGTTCGTTTAAATTTTCTTGGTTAATTGGGTGGACAAACGGGCGAAACGGCACGAACAGGGCATTTTTGGGCCAAATCGGTGTGCTATAGCCCATGGTTTTGGGAGTGGGCCTGGGGTCCGAGTATATTGTGGTTCAAAAATCAATCGAGGCATTTCAGGGAGGTTGGGAATTATCCCAGGTCTGTTTAAATTTTTTTGGCCATTTGGGTGGAGAAACGGGCAAAACAGCGCGAATAAAGCATTTTCTAGCTAAATCGGTGTGCTATAGCCTACGGTTTTAGGGGTGGGCCAAGGGTACAGACGTGCTGTAGGCTAAAAATCAATCGGGGCATGCCAGGGAGGCTGGGGATCTTCCCGGTATGGTCTGTTTAAATTTTTGTGGTCATTTCAGTGGACAAATAGGCAAAACGGAACGAACGGGGCATTTTTGGGCAAAATTGATGTGCTTTAGCCCATGTTTGGGGGGTGGCCCCGGGGTTCGGGCGTGTTGTGGGTCGATAATTGATTGGGATATGCGAGGGAGTTTGAAGATCATCCTTGTATGGTCCATTTAAATTTTTGTGGCCATTTGGGTGGACAAACGCGTGAAACAACATAAACGGGGTGTTATCAAGCTAAATCAGTGTGCTATAGCCCACAGTTTTGGGGGTGGGCCCAAGGTATGGGTGTGATGTGGTCTGAAAATCGACTGAGGCGTGCAAGGGAGGTTGGGAATAGGCCTTTGTGGTTTGTCTAAATTTCATGGCTATTTTGGTGGACAAACGGGCTAAACAACATGAACGGGGCATTTTCAGGCTAAATCAGTGTGCTATAGCCCACTGCTTTGGGAGTGGGCCTGGGGTACG
>NC_061122.1:231358930-231366368 GCF_002878395.1 Capsicum annuum | reverse complement strand
TTTAAATTTTTGTGGCCATTTGGGTTGATAAACGGACGAAACGGCCCTAATGGGGCATTTTTTGGCCAAATTGGTGTGCTATAACCCACAGTTTTGGGGGTGGTCCCAGGGTACGGGCGTGTGGTGGGGTAAAAATCTACTAGGGCATGCCAGGGAGTTTGGGGATCATCCCAGTATGGTCCGTTTAAATTTTGGTGGCCATTTGAGTGGACAAACGGGCGTAACAGCGCGTACGGGCCTTTTACGGGCCAAATCGGTGTGCTAAATTCCATAATTTTGGGGGTGGGCTTGGGGTACGGATGTGCTGTGGGCTATAAATCAACCAGGGCATGCCAGGGATGTTTGAAATCGTCCCATTGTGGTCCATTTAAATTTTTGTTGTCATTTGGGTTGACAAACGGGCAAAAGGCGCGAACGAGGCATTTTTGGGCCAAATCGGTGTGCTATAGGCCACGATTTTGGGGGTGGGCCTGGGGTTCGAGCATTTCGTGGGCCTAAAATTGACTGGGGCATGCTAGGGTGATTGGGTATCATCCTAGTGTGATAGCCCAAGATTTTGGGGGTAGTCCCGGGGTCCGAGTGTGCTGTGGGTTGAAAATCTATCGGGGCATGCTAGGTATATTGGGGATTATCAGTGTAGTTCGTTTAAATTTTCATGGCCATTTTAGTGGACAAACGGGCCACACGAGGCATTTTTGAGCAAAATTGGTGTGCTATAGCCTACGATTTGAGGGATGGGCTCGGGGTCCGGGCATGCTGTGGGCCAAAAATTGATCGGGCCATGCCAGGGAATTTGGGGATCGTCCCAGTATTGTCCATTTAAATTTCTGTGGCTATTTGGGTAGACAAACGGGTGAATCAACGTGAACAGGGTATTTTCTGGCCAAATCGGTGTGCTATAGCATAAGGTTTAGGGGTGGGTCCGGGGTTCGAGCATGCTGTGGATCAAAAATTGATCGGGGCATGCCAAGGAGGTTGCGGTTCATCCCAGTGTGGTCCGTTTAAATTTTCATCACCATTTGGGTGGATAAACGAGCAAAACGGCATGAAAGTGATGTTTTTAGGCCAAATCGGTATGCTATAGCCCATGGTTTTGGGGTTGGGATTGTGGTTCGGGCGTGCTATTGGCCAAAAATCATCCGAGGCATGCCATGGAGGTTGGGGATCGTCTCAGTGTGGTCCATTTAATTTTACATTACTATTTGGGTGGGAAAAAGGGCGATATGGCTAGAACTGAGCATTTCGGGGCCAAATCGGCGTGCTCTGGGGACCGGGCATGCTGTGGGATGAAAATCAACCAGGGCATGCCAGGGAGGTTGGGATTGTTCCAGTGTGGTCCGTTTAAATTTTCGTGGCCATTTGGGTGAAAAAACTGGCAAAACGGCGCGAATGAGGCATTTTTGGGCCAAATAAGTATGCTATAGCCCATGGTTTTGGGGATGGGCCCGAGGTTTGGGCGTGCTGTGGGCCAAAAATTGACTGGGGCATGCCAGAAATGTTGGGGATCGTACCATTGTGGTTCGTTTAAATTTTGTGGCTATTTAGGTGGACAAACGGGTGAAACAGCACGAACGTGAAATTTTCGGGCCAAATCGGTGTGTTATAGCCCACAGTTTTAGGGTTGGACCATGGTTTCGGGCATATTGTGGGCCAAAAATTGACCGGGGCATAACAGGGAGGTTGGGATCATCCCTGTGAGGTCCGTTTAAATTTTCGTGGCCATTTGGATGAACAAACGACTGAAACGGCACGAACGAGGCATTTTTAGGCCAAATAGGTGTGCTACAGTCCCCGATTTTGGTGGTGGGACCGAGGTATGGGCATTCTGTGGTTCGAAAATTGACCGGGACATACCAGGGAGGCTGAGGATCATTCGAGTGTGGTCCGTTTAAATTTTCGTGGCCATTTAGGTGGACAAACTGGCAAAACGGTTTGAACGGAGTATTTTCGAGATAAATTAGTATGCTATAACCCACTATTTTAGGGGTGGGCCCGGGTCCTGGGTGTACTATGGGCCAAAAATTGACCAAGCATGTTAGGGAGGTTGGGGATCATCCCAGTGTGGTCCGTTTATATTTTCGTGGCTATTTGAGTGGATAAATGGGCGAAACAGCGTGAATGGGGCATTTTCGGGCCGAATCGGTGTGCTATAGCCCATTATTTTTGGGGTGGGATCGGGTTCGGGCGTCTTGTGGGCTGAAAATTGACTGGAGTATGCCCGGGAGGTTGGGGATCATCCCAGTGTAGTCCGTTTAAATTTTTTAGGCTATTTGGGTGGGCAAACGGGTGGAACAGCGCAAATGGGGCATTTTTGGGCTAAATCGGTATGCTATGTCCACGGTTTTGGGGGTGGACCCAAGGTCCAGGCGTGATGTGGGACAAAAATTAATCGAGGTATGCTAGGGAGGTTGGGGATCATCACAGTATAGTCCCTTTAAATTTTTGTGGCCATTTAGAAGTACAAACGGGCGAAACAACAAAAATGAGGTCTATTAGAGCCAAATCATTATGGTATTGCCCAGATTTTAGGGATGGGCTAGGGGTCCGGATGTGCAGTGGGTTGAAAATCAACCGAGGCGTGCCAGGGATATTGGGAATCATCCCAGTATGGTCCATTTAAAATTTCGTGGTCATTTGGGTGGAAAAACGGGCGAAACGGTGCAAACGAGGCATTTTTAGGCCATATAGTGTTGCTATAGCAAACGATTTAGGGGGTGGGCCTGGGTCCGTGCGTGCTGTGGTTTGAAAATCTATCGAGGTATGCCAGGGTGGTTGAGGATCGTCTCAGTGTGGTCCGTTTAAATTTTCATGGCCATTTGGGTGGACAAACGGGCAAAACAGTACGAATGGGGCATTTTCGGGCCAATTCGATGTGCTACAGCCCACGGTTTTGTGGATGGACCCGGGGTTCGCGCATGCTGTGGGTTGAAAATCGATCGGGGCGTGCCAGGAAAGTTGGGGATCATCCCAGTGTGGTCCATGTAAATTTTTTGGCCATTTGGGTGGACAACAGATGAAACAGCATGAATGGGGCATTTTCAGGCCAAATCGATGTGCTATAGCCAACGGTTTCGGGGATGGGCCCGGGGTTCGGCGTGCTGTGGGCCAAAAAGTGATCGTGGCTTGATAGGGTGTGGGGGATCATTCCAGTGTGTTTCTTTTTAATTTTCGTGGCTATTTTGGTGGACAAACGTGCCAAAGAGCACGAACGAGGTATTTTCGGGCCAAATAGGTGTGCTATAGCCCATGATTTTAGGGGTGGGTCTGGGGTTCGGGCGTGCTGTTAGCCGAAAATTGATCGGAGCATGTCAGGGAGGTTGGGGATCATCCTAGTATAGTTCATTTAAATTTTTTTGGATATTTAGTTAGACAAACGGGCGAATCGACGCGAACGGAGCATATTGAGGCCAAATCGGTGTTTTATAGCCCACGATTTAGGGGGTGGGCCTGGGGTCCGAGCGTGCTGTGGGCTGAAAATTGACTGAGGCATGCCAGGGAGGTTGGGGATCATCCCAGTGTGGTCCGTTTAAATTTTTATGGCAATTTGGGAGGACAAATGGGCGAAACGACGCGAACGGGGGGGGGGGTGTGGGACAAATCGGTGTACTATAGCCCATGGTTTTGGGGGTGGATTTGGTGTCCGGGCATACTGTGACTGGGGTATGCCAGGGGGGTTGAGGATCATTTTAGTGTGGTCCGTTTAAATTTTCGTGGCCATTTGGGTTGACAAACGAGTGAAACGGCCAAAACGGCGCATTTTTGGGCTAAATTGATGTGCTATAGCCTACAGTTTTGGGGTTGGGCCAGGGGTCCGATCGTGCTGTGTGTAAAAGATTGATCGGGCCGTGGTAGAAAGGTTTGGTATCATACCAGTAAGGTTTGTTTAAATTTTTTTCTCAATTTGGGCAGACAAACGGGCAAAACGGTACAAATGGGGAATTTTTGATCTAAATTGGTGTCTTATAGCCCACGGTGTCGGGGGTGGGATCGGGGTCTGGGTGTGCTGTCATCCAAAAATTGATCGGGGAATACCAGGGAGGTTAGGGATCATCTTAGTGTGGTTCATTTAAATTTTTGTAGCCATATGGATGGATAAACGGGTGAAACGACGTGAACGGAGCATTTTTGAGCTAAATCGGTGTGATATAGCCAACGGTTTCAGGGGTGGGCCTTGGTTGTGGGTGTGTTGTGCTCTGAAAATTGACCAGGTAGTTAAGGGAGGTTGAGGATCATCCTAGTGTGGTTCGGGCGTGATGTGGGCAAACAATTAACTAGGGGATGCCAGGTAGGTTGGGGATCATCCCAGTGTGGTCCGTTTATATTTTTTAGCCTATTTGGGTGGACAAATGGGTGAAACGGTGCAAACGAACATTTTTAGGATAAATCGGTATGCTATAGCCCACGATTTCAGGGGTGGGCCTGGGGTATGGCAATGCTGTAGGCTGAAAATTGATTGAGGCGTGCCAGGGAGATTGGGGATCATCCCAGTATAGTTCGTTTTAATTTTTGTGGCCATTTGGGTGGACAAATGGGCGAAACAACGCGAATGGGGTATTTTTGGGCTAAATCGGTGTGCTATAGCCTATGATTTCTGGGGTAGGCCTGGGGTCCGGGTATGTTGTGGGCCAAACCTTGATCGGTGTGTGCCAGGGTGGTTGGGGATCCTCCCAGTGTGGTCCATTTAAATTTTTGTGGCCATTTGGGTGGACAAACGGGCAAAACGATGTGAACGGGGCATTTTTGGTCTAAATTGGTGTGCTACAGCCCACAATTTCGGGGGTGAGTCCAGGGTCCGGGCATGCTGTAGGCCAAAAAATCAACCTGGGCATGCCAGGAAGGTTAGAGATCATCCTAGTGTGGTCCGTTAAAATTTTTGTGGCCATTTAAGCGGGGAAACCGGAAAACCGGTGCGTACATGGCATTTTCGGGCCAAATCGGTGTACTATACCCCACGATTTTGGGGGTGGGCCAGGGGTCTGGGCGTGCTGTGGGCCAAAAATCTATCGGGGTGTGACCGAGAGGTTGGGGATCGTCCAAGTGTGGTCCATTAAATTTTCATGGCTATTTGGATAGACAAACAGGCGAAACAGCATGAACCGAGCATTTTTGGGCTAAATCAGTGTGCTATAGCCTATAGTTTTGAGGGTGGGCCAGGGGTTCGGGCATTCTGTTGGCCCAAAATTGATCAAAACGTGCCAGGGAGGTTGGGGATCATCCTAGTGTGATCCTTTTAAATTTTTGTGGCCATTTGGGTGGATAAACGGGCGAAGCGATGCAAATGCGGATTTTTTAGGCCAAATCGGTGTACTATAGCCCATGATTTTGGGGTACGCTTGGGGTCCGGGTGTACTATGAGATAAAAACTGATCGGGGCATGCCAGGGAGGTTAGGGATTATCGCAGTGTGGTCCGTTTAAATTTCGTGGCCATTTTGATGGACAAGCGGGCGAATCGGCATAAATGGCACATTTTTCAGACAAATCGGTGTGCTATAGCCCATAGTTTTGGGGGTGGGCCGGGGGTCCGGACATACTTTGGGCTGAAAATTGATGTAGGCATGCCAAGGAGGTAGAGGATCGTCCCAGTGTGGTCTGTTTAAATTTTTGTAGCCATTTGTGTGGACAAATGGGCAAAACGGCACGAATAAGACATTTTTGGGCTAAATCGGTGTGCTATAACCTATGGCTTCGGGGGTGGGCCCAGGGTTAGGATGTTTGGTGGGCTAAAAATTGATCGGGGGATGCCAGGGAGGTTGGAGATAGTCCCATTGTGGTCCGTTTAAATTTTCATGGCCATTTCGGTATAGGGCATTTTCGAGCCAAATCGATGTACTATAGCCCATGGTTTTGGGGGTGGGCTTGGGATCTAGACGTGCTGTGGGCCAAAAATTGATCGTGGCAAGCCAGGGAGGTTGAGGATCGTCCCAGTGTGGTTCATTTAGATTTTCGTGGACATTTGAGTGGACAAACGGGCGAAACAGCGCGAACGGGGAAATTTTGGGCCAAATTGGTGTACTATAGCCCATAATTTTGGGGATGGGCTCGGGCTTTGGGTGTACTGTGGGCCAAAATTTTTTTGGGGCATTCCAGGGAGGTTGGGGATCATCACAGTGTGGTTCGTTTAAATTTTTGCGGCCATTTGGGTGGACAAACGTGCGAAACGGCGCGAACGGGATATTTTAGGGCAAACTCGGTGTGCTATACCCTACGGTTTTGGGGGTGGTCCCAGGGTCCGGATGTTCGGTGGGCCAAAAATTGACCGGGGCATGCCAGGGAGGTTGGAGTTAGTCCTAGTATGGTCCGTTTAAATTTTCATGGCCATTTAGGTGGACAAACGGGCAAAACGGCGCGAACGGGTCATTTTTGGGACAAATCAGTGTACTATAGCTCACGGTTTTGGGGGTGGGACCGGTGTCCGGGCATGATGTGGGACAAATATCAACGGGGCATGCTATGGAGGTTGGGGATCATTCCAGTGTGGTCCATTTAAATTTTCGTGGCCATTTGGGTAGACAAATGAGCAAAACGGCGCAAATACGGCATTTTCGGCGTAAATCGATGTGCTATAGGCAATGGTTTTGGGGGTGGGCCTAGGGTCCGGGCATGCTGTGGACCAAAAATTGACTGGGGTGTGATAGGGAGTTTGGCAATCATCCCATCGTGGTAAATTTAAATTTTCATGGATATTTGGGTGGACAAACGGGTGAAATGGCGCGAACGACACATTTTTGGGCCAAATTCGTGTGCTATAGCCCAAGGTTTTGGGGGTGGGCCCGGAGTTCGGCCGTACTGTGGGCTAAAAATTAGCCGGGGAGTGCCCGACAAGTTGGGGATCATCCCAGTGTGGTTCGTTTAATTTTTTGTGGTCATTTGGTTGGACAAATGGGCGATACAGCGCGAACGGGACATTTTTAGGACAAATCGGTGTGCTATATCCCACGATTTCGAGGGTGGGCCCGGGGTCCAGGCGTGTTGGGGGCCAAAAATCAATGGGGGCGTGACAAGGAGGTTGAGGATCATTCCAGTGTGGTACGTTTAATTTTTTGTGGCCATTTTGGGGTACAAATGGGCAAAACAGTGCGAACCAGGTATTTTTGGGCCAAATCGGTGTACTCTAGCACACGGTTTCGTGGCTGGGCCCATTGTCCAGGCATACTGTGGGCCAAAAATCAACCGGGACATACCAGGAAGGTTAGAGATCATTCTAATATGGTTCGTTTAATTTTTCATGGCCATTTGGATGGACAAACGGGGGAAATGGCGCAAACGGGGTATTTTTGGTCTAAATTAGTGTGTTATAGACCACGGTTTAGGGGGTGGGCTCGGGGTTCGAGCGTGCTGTGGGCAAAAAATTGATCGGGGTGTGCCCAGGAGGTTGGGGATCGTCCATATATGGTCAGTTTAATTTTTTGTGGCCATTAGGTTGACGAACGGGCGAAA
>NC_061122.1:231328166-231355930 GCF_002878395.1 Capsicum annuum | reverse complement strand
CTTCACAATTTAGCAAAATGTAAGTTTGGGCAGCGTTGATTTCCTGAAGAGTTAGATTTCTCTTTTTTTATTCTCCTCATAATCGTCCGGGATAGGTGAATATTGATAAATTTCCTTCAACTTCTTCCACAATACCACCATCATCATTTCGATCCATATTATGATTGCGTGTCATGACATATGGTTCAAAATAATGAGAAAACAATAGTGTTGACTCTGTCATCAAGTAAGCTTCACATATAGAATCCTCAACACTTGCTTTATTCCCAATCATTCTTCTAAGACTTCCAAGATACCTAAATAGAAAACTGGATAAACCATCATATTTGAAAAGTAAATAACAACATTATTCTCACAAGTTAAACTTGAATTTTTGCATTACCTTTCAAAAGGATACATCCATCGATATTGTACAGGTCCAGCAATCTTTGCTTCATATGGAAGGTGCACAGGCAGATGTTCTATTGAGTCAAAGAACCCAGGAGGAAAAATACATTTTAACTTGCATAAGATTTATGGAATATCTTCCTGTAATCTCTCCATTTCATCCACTCGGAGAGTAGTCGATGTAAGATCTGTAAAGAATAAGCTCAATTCTATAAGTGCCTGCCATACATTATTTGGAAGTAGTTCACAAAAAGAAATAGGCATCAATCGTTGCATGAACACATGACTCTTCATGCCAAATAACCTTTTCGCAGATGTGTCTGGGCATCTACCCAAATTTGAAACATACCCATCTGGAAATTTAAGCTTTTCACCCAATTAAACAAGATTGTGCTTGCTTCCTTGTCTATTGTCCAGAAGCATCCTTTGCCAATTGAGGTCAATCACAGTAACTGACCATATCTAGACGAGCTTGTGGATTGTCTTTGGCTTTCTTATCAATATTGAGGACCGTATTAAATACATTATCAAAGAAGTTTTCCTCAATATGCATAACATCGAGGTTATGTCAAATCATGTTAGAACTCCAATAAGGTAAATCCCAAAAGATGCTTTTCTTTTTCCATCCATAAGAACTACATATTCGTTGATTAACTTGTTTTGCATCTAACTCTGTTACTTTTCTTATCCCCAAATCACAAATTTGATTCAATATCTCTTCTCCGATTTTGTAGGGTGGTGATGATCTTTCGACAGTTCGACCTTTAAGAAAAAATTTATGATCTCTCCTAAATGAATGATATTGGTCAAGGAACATTCTGTGACAGTCAAACCATGATGTTTTCTGACCAGGTTGCAATCTAAAGGATTGTGTTTCCTCCATACAATAAGGACAAGCAAACTTACCTGTAGTACTCCATCTTGATAACATAGAATATGCCAGAAAGTCACTGATTGTCCACATCAAAGCTGCCCTTAATTGAAAATTTTGTTTTTCGGAGATATCAAATGCTTCTACACCTGTCTTCCACAACAATGTCAATTCCTTTATTAGAGGTTGCAGATAAACATCAATTTTATGTTTGGGACTATTTAGCCCAGGAACAATGACAGTTAAGAACATATAAGCCTCTTTCATGCACATCCCTGGAGGTAAATTGTATGGAGTGAAAATTACTGGCCATGACGAATATTTTCTCCCAGACTGACTGAATGGTTGGAAACCATCAGTACATAACCCCAACCTAACATTTCTTGGTTCATCGGCAAAAAAATGATGACTTTCATTGAAGTTCTTCCAAGCTTCAGAGTCTGATGGATGACGCATTACTCCATCCTCTTTTATATATTCATGATGCCATGTCATGTCAACTGCTGTAGTATGGGATGCATATAATTTCTTCAATCTAGGAATCAAAGAAAAATTATACATCCTTTTGTAAGGGACCAATTTCCTCTTACGAGAGCCAACTCGACGCTTATACCTCTCTTTGCCACAAAATTTACAAGAAGTGAGATATTCATGGTCTTCCCAATACAACATGCAACCCGATTCACAACAATTAATCTTTTCATCCGATAAACCTAAGCTACGTACTAGCTTTTGAGTCTGATAATAACTATCAACTAATAGGTTATCTTCCGGCAAAGTCTCTTTAAACAATTGTGTCATTTGGTTAAAACCCCTCTATGACATATTATTTTCCATCTTAATATTTAACATTCGAGAGATTACTGCAAGTTGAAAGAGGGAAGAACCAGGATACAATTTTGCATCAGCAGAGTGCAACAATTCATAAAATTTTTGGTACTCTAAACTAGGCTCCTCCATCAAAGTTTCATGTTCCTCCTCAATTGAAGGTTCATACAGATGAGATGGTCCAGATTCAATATTGTTGTAACCACGGTTAAAGTTTGGACCAGCAGCATCCAAAATCATTTATCGATATGGATTATCATATCCCAATTCAAGTTGAGCACCATTGATCAAATCATTACCGAAAGAAATCTCACCTATCAGATCTGCTTCCCCTTGATGTTTCCAAACAAAATAATCCTTAACAAATCCATCATGAAGAAGGTGATATCTAACCATTTCAACATCCTTGTATTTAATGTTGTGACATTTTTTACATAGACATCTAATGTTGTTACCACTCATGCAATTTTATTGAGAACATGCAAAGAGGATAAAGTTATTCACACCAGTAATTAATCTAGAGTTTTTAGCCCCTCGACCATCCAACCTATCATACATCCATCCACGCTCTAGATTATTCATATTCCTATTAATGTCGACATAAACAACATAGTTAGAGTTTTATATTTTGGTAATGCATACATCCAGGATTACCACTAAAGTGAAGAAATAATTAAATATCTTAACAAACTGGAATATATCTTTCAATTTTTACGAAAGAGAATATATCAGTCATTTTTCTTCTAAATAAACAAGAAATCACAAACACAAGATATCATTCATTGTCCTTCGCAATAAGTGTTAGCAAAAAAGTTTAATTACATACAAAACTGAAACTTCTATCATTACAATCATAAGGCATGGGGCAAACCTCCCGACAACAAGATTAAAACATCAAATTTCATCAAAGTACATACCTAAAATCTGAACATTAAACAAAACCTAAAAATAAGTTGCAACTTTGTTGGCAAAAATAAACAAATAAAGTCTACAACTTTAACACAAAGTTACATCACAAAAGTTAATCGGATTTAAAAAAAATCGTCAATTGGTAAGTAAAAGAAAATAGAGACCGTTTCACGAATAATGAAGAACACAAATGGCAATAGGGAAACATATGAAAAACTAATCGAAAATCATTTAAAAGGAAAAATGTTATAGTACCAGATATATGCTAGCTCACTTTCTGGCACTTGCTGGTATCCTTAGTGGATCTCTCTGAAAATCCAAAATATAACATCATAATCAGATTAAGAAAAAACAACAACATATACCAAATGTGATCCCACAAATGGAATCTTTGGAAGGATAAAGGCTAAACAGTCAACATAACGAAAAATAAAATGATTATGACAATTACCCAATTTCAAAGGAACATGAAACATACTACATTTTATTGTTTACAGAAAATCAGAACAACAGTAAGCAAAAGTGACTCAAACTGCTCTATGTTTTCTAAGTTTTTCAACATGCAACACACTAAGTACAACCTTACATAAACCTGTACAAGAAAAAGACAAAACTAAACCACACAAATGAAAAATTTGTTGAAGAAATCAAAGATTAATGAACCTGAAACAGAAGATACAAAAAAAAATAGAAGTTAAGAGGAAAAATATTATTCCCATTTAGATTAAATAACCACTAACACAATGATTTAACACAATAATCAAACAAACAAAATTGAAAAATCTCAAAAAACCACAAATAGAACTTCAAATAAAAAATCAAAAACCCTAACATAATTAGTGTATGCAAAACACTGAAAATTAAACCACACCCTGAAATTTTGTTGAAGAAATTTCAGATTCATAGACATGCAACATTGGAATATCAAAACCCCCATAAAAATAATTCTGAGAAAGAAAATACGATTCTCATTTTGAGTAAATAACCATTTATCAAACTTTTTAACACAATAATCGAAGAAACCTAACTGAAATAGCTCAAAAAACCCTAAACATATCATTAATACGTCATTTCTAACATAGAAATTAAGAAATTAAAAGAGGAGAAACAACTAAAATTATGAGATATAAAATCTAACCTCTAATTTAGATTTAAAATTCACCGATTGACACTCTTTTCGACTGATATTGAGCGATTAGGGAGAGAAAAGGGCAAGGGGACTGTTTTTGGAGAGAGAGGTGGATGATTTTATGTTTTGGATAAAATATATAGCCCTAATATTACGTTGGTAGGGTGACGGATTTAGCAACGGATATATAATCCGTTGCTAATCATTAATTAAATATATACCTAATATATTATTAAAAATAGCAAAATACTTCCAGTGACAGTATTTTCGTTGCTATTGCCATCTCCACCATGTCAAAAAAAATTCCCCCCATTTTTGTCGCTAATTTTATCTTCAAAATAAAGGCGCCAATATTTACCGCCAAAAATTAGCAACCAATTTTATATTCCGTTGTCATTCTGTCACTAATTAGGCTATTAGTTTTAATTTTGTTTATTTAGCAACAAAATTTCTATTTCGTTGCAATTCCGTCGTTAATTAGCGACGAAAAAGCCTTAATTGCTATAAATCCGTTGCTAAACACAGTTTTTTTGTAGTGCATCCTAGTGTGGTCCATTTAATTTTTTATGGCAATTTGGGTGGACAAACAAAAAAAATGGCGTGAACGGCGCATTTTTGGGCTAAATCGTTGTGCTATAGCCCACGGTTTCAGGGGTGGGCCTGGGGTCCGAGTGTGTTGTGGGTCGAAAATCGATCCAAGTGTGCCAGGGAGGTTGCAGATCATTACAGTGTGGTCCGTTTAATTTTTCATGGCCATTTGGGTGGACAAACGGGCAAAACGGCGCGAACGGGGAATTTTCGGGCTAAATCTGTGAGCCATAGCCTATGATTTTGGGGGTGGGACCGGGGTCCGGGTGTGCAGTGGGCAAAAAATTGATCGGGGCATGCCAGGGAGGTTGGGAATCATCCCAATATTGTCAATTTAGTTTTACGTGGCCATTTGGGTGGAGAAACGGGCAAAACGATGCGAACGGGGAATTTTCAAGCCAAATCAATGTGCTATATCCCACGGTTTCGGTGGTGGGCCTGGGTTTTGAGTATGTTGTAGGCCAAAAATCAACCAGGGTGTGCCAGAAAGGTTAGGGATGGTCCTAGTGTGGACTTTTTAATTTTTCGTGGCCATTTGAGTGGACAAACGGACAAAACGGCGTAAACGAGGCATTTTCGAGCCCCGGGGTCTGGGAGTGTTGTGGGCCAAAAATCAATCGGGGAGTTCCAGGGAGGTTGGGGATAGTCCTAGTGTGGTCCGTTTAATTATTCATGGCCACTTGGGTGGACAAACGGGCAAAACGGCATGAACGAGGCATTTTCAGGCCAAATCGATGTGCAATATCACATAATTTCCGAGGTAGCTCGGGGGTTCGGGTGTGCTCTGGGCAGAAAATCAATCGGGGCACGCCAGGGAGGTTGGAGATCGTCCCAGTGTGCTCCATTTAATTTTTTGTGGCCAATTGGGTGGACAAATAGGCAAAATGGGGCATTTTCAAGCCAAATCAGTGTGCTATAACCCACGATTTTAGGGGTGGCCCCAGGGTCCGGGTATGCTGCAGGCGAAAAATTAATCGGGGCGTGCCAGGGAGGTTGGAGATCGTCCCAATGTGGTTCATTTAATTTTTCATGGACATTTGGGGGGACAAACGGGCGCAACAGCCCGAACGGGCATTTTCAAGCCAAATTGGTGTGCTATATCCCACGATTTCAAAGGTGGGCTGGGGTTCGGGCGTGTTGTGGGTAGAAAATTGACCGGGGCATGCCAGGGAGGTTGAGGATTGTCCCAATGTGGTCCGTTTAATTTTTCGTGGCTATTTGGGTGGACAAATGGCGACATGGCACGAACGGGAAATTTTAGGCCAAATCGTGTGCTATAGCTTATTGTTTCGGGGGTGGGCCTGGGGTTTGGGCATGTTGTAGGGAAAATTGACCGAGGCATGCCAGGGAGGTTGGGGATCATCTCAGTTTGGTCCGTTTAATTTTTCGTGGCCATTTGGGAGGACAAACGGGTGAAATGAAAAGAACGGGGCATTTTTGAGCAAAATTGATGTGCTATTGCCCACGGTTTTGGGGTTGGCCCAAAGTCCGATCGTGTTGTGGGACAAAAATTAACCGGGACATGCCAGGGAGGTTGGGGATCATCCCAGTGTGATCTATTTAATTTTTTATGGCCATTTGGGTGGACAAACAGAGTGAATGGGGCAATTTTAGGCTAAATCAGTGCGCTATAGCCCACAAGTTTGGGGGTGGGCCCGGAGTCCGAGCGTGCTGTTGGCCAAAAATCAATTGGGGCATGCCAGGGATGTTGGGGATTGTCCCAGTTTGGTCTATTTAATTTTTTGTGGCCATTTGGGTGGATGAAAGGGCGAAACGGTGCGAACGGGGCATTTTTGGGATTAATCGGTGGGCTATAGCCCATGGAGTTAGGGGTGGGCCCGTGGTCCGGGAGTGTTGTGGGCCAAAAATCGATCGGGGCATGCCAGGGAGGTTGGGGATCATCCCAGTGTGGTCCGTTTAATTTTTTGTGGCCATTTGGGTGGAGAAACGGCGGAAACAATACGAACGGGGTATTTTCGGGCTAAATCGGTGTGCTATAACCCACAGTTTTGGTGGTGGACCAGGGGTCCAGGTGTGCTGTTGGCCAAAAATCAACCAGGATGCGCCAGGATGGTTGGGGATCATCCCAGTATGGTCCGTTTAATTTTTTATGGCCATTTGGGTGGACAAACAAGTCAAATGTCGTGAACAGGGCATTTTCGGGCTAAATCGATGTGCTATAGCCCACGGTTTTGGGGGTTGGCCCGGGATTCGGGCGTGCTGTGGACTGAAAATCAACTAGGGCATACTAGGTAGGTTAAGGATCATCCCAGTGTGGTCCATTTAATTTTTTGTGACCGTTGGAGTGGACAAACAGGCGATACAGCATGAACGGGGCATTTTAAAACCAAATTGGTGTGCTATAGCCCATGGTTTTGGGGGTAGACCCGAGGTTCGGGCGTGCTATGGGCTAAAAATTGACTGGGGCATGATAGGGAGGTTAGGGATCATCCCAGCATGGTCCATTTAATTTTTTGTAGCCATTTGGATGACAGACAGGCGACACGGCACGATCTGGGCATGTTCGGGCTAAATCGATGTGCTATAGGCTACGGTTTTGTGGGTGGGCCCGGGGTCTAGGCGTGCTATGGTCCGAAAATCAATCATGGCATGTCAGGGAGGTTGGGAATCGTCCAAGTATGGTCCATTTAATTTTTTGTGGTCATTTGGGTGGACAAACCAGCGAAACGGCATGAATGGGGCATTCTCGGGCCAAATCTGTATGCTATAGCACAGGGCTTTGGGGGTGGACCTAGGATCAGAGCATTTTGTGGGCCTAAAATTGATCGAGGCATGCTAGGGAGGTTGGAGATCATCCCAGTGTGGTCCGTTTAAATTTTCTTGGCCATTTGGGTTGACAAACGGGTGAAACGGCACGAAGAGGGCTTTTTCGAGCCAAATCAGTGTGCTATAGCCCACTATTTCAGGGGTGAGCCTGAGGTTCGGGCGTGCTGTGGGCCGAAAATCAATTGGGGCATGCTAGGGAGGTCAGGGATCCTCCAAGTATTGTCCGTTTTATTTTTTATGGCCATTTAAGTGGACAAACAGGCGAAACGATGCGAACGAGATATTTTTGGGCCAAATTGGTGTGCTATAGCCTACGGTTTTAGGGGTGGGCCTGGGACCTGGGCGTGTTTTGGGCCAAAAATCAACCGATACGTGCCAGGGAGGTTAGAGATTGTACAAGTGTGGTCCATTTAATATTTCGTTGCCATTTGGATGTATGAACAAGCAAACTGGGCATTTTTGGGTCAAATCGACGTGCTATAGCCCATGGATTCGAGGGTGGACCCGAGGTCCAGGCATGTTGTGGCCGAAAATCAATCGGGGCGTGCCAGGGAGGTTTGGGATCAACCTAATGTGGTTTGTTTAATTTTTTATGGACATTTGGGTGGACGAACGAACAAAACGGTGCGAACAGTGCATTTTTAGGCTAAATCGGTGTGCTATAGCCCACAGTTTTGGGGTTGACCCTGGGGTTAAGGCATGCTATGGGCCAAAAATCAATCGGGGCATGCCAGGGAGGTTGGGGATCATCCCAATGTGGTTCGTTTAATTTTTTGTGGCTATTTGGGTGGACAAACGGGCGAAACAGCCTGAACGGGGCATTTTTGGGCAAAATCGGTGTGCTATAGCCCACAGTTTTAAGGGTGGGCCCAGGGTCTAGGCGTGAATAGGGGGTGGTCACTGCGGTTCGATCGTGCTGTGTGCCAAAAATCCACCAAGACGTGCCAGGGAGGTTGGGGATCATCCTAGTGCGGTCCGTTTAATTTTTTGTGGGCATTTGGGTGGACAAACAGATGAAAAGGAACGAATGGGGCATTTTTAGGCCAAATCGGTGTGCTATAGCCCACCATCGGGGTCCAGGCGTGCTATGGGCCAAAAATCGACGAGGGCGTGCCAGGGAGGTTGGGGATCGTTCCAGCGTGGTCTGTTTAATTTTCCATGGCCATTTGGGTGAACAAACGGGCAAAACGGTGCAAACAGGGCATTTTCAGGCAAAATTGGTGTGCTATAGCGCATGGTTTCGGGGGTGGGCCTGGGGCCTGGGCGTGCTGTGAGCGGAAAGTCATCCGAGGTGTGCTAGGTAGGTTGGGGATCGTCCCAGTGTGGTCCGTTTAACTTTTTGTGGCCATCTGGGCATACAAACGGGCGAAATAGTGTGAACAGAGCGTTTTTCGGCCAAATAGGTGTGCTATAGCCCACGATTTTGGGGTGGACCCGGGGTCCTGGCATGTGTGGGCCAAAAATTTACCGGAGCGTTCTAGGGAGGTTGGGGATCATCCCAGTGTGGTACATTTAATTTTTTATGGCCACTTGGGCGGACAAACGGGTGACAAGGCGCGATCGAGGCATTTTCGCGCCAAATCGGTGTGCTATAGCCCATAATTTTGTGGGTCGACCCGGGTCCGAGCGTACTATGGGCTAAAAATCGATCGGGGTATACCAAGGTTATTGGGTATCATCCCAGTGTGGTCCGTTTAATTTTTCTTGGCCATTTTGGGTGGACAAATGGGTGAAACGGGGCATTTTTAAGCCAAATCAGTGTATTATAACTCACGATTTTGGGGGTAGGCCCAAGGTCCAAGCGTGTTGTTGTCCAAAAATCAATCGGGGCATGCCTGGGAGGTTGGGGATCGTCCAAGTGTGGTCCATTTAATTTTTTGTGGTCATTTGGGTGGACAAACCAGCGAAACGGCATGAATGGGGCATTCTTGGGCCAAATTTGTATGCTATAGCACAGGGCTTTGAGGGTGGACCCAGGATCGGAGCGTGTTGTGGGCCTAAAATTGATCGAGGCGTGCTAGGGAGGTTGGATATCATCCCAGTGTGGTCCGTTTAAATTTTCTTGGCCATTTGGGTTGACAAACGGGTGAAACGGCACGAAGGGGGCTTTTTGGGGCCAAATCAGTGTGCTATAGCCCACTATTTCAGGGGTGAGCCTGAGGTTCGGGCGTGCTGTGGGCCGAAAATCAATTAGGGCATGCCAGGGAGGTCAGCGATCCTCCAAGTGTTGTCCGTTTTATTTTTTATGGCCATTTAGGTGGACAAACAGGCGAAATGATGCGAACGAGATATTTTTGGGCCAAATTGGTGTGCTATAGCCTACGGTTTTAGGGGTGGGCCCGGGGCCTAGGCGTGTTTTGGGCCAAAAATCAACCGATACGTGCCAGGGAGGTTAGGATTGTACAAGTGTGGTCCATTTAATATTTCGTTGCCATTTGGATGTACGAACAAGCGAACTGGGCATTTTTGGGCCAAATCGATGTGCTATAGCCCATGGATTCGAGGGTGGACCCGAGGTCCAGGCATGTTGTGGCCGAAAATCAATCGGGGCATACCAGGGAGGTTTGGGATCAACCTAATGTGGTTTGTTTAATTTTTTATGGACATTTGGGTGGACGAACGGACAAAACGGTGTGAACGGTGCATTTTTTGGCTAAATCGATGTACTATAGCCCACGGTTTTGGGATTGGCCCTGGGGTTAAGGTATGCTGTGGTCTAAAAATCAATCGGGGCATGCCAGGAAGGTTGGGGATCGTCCCAGCGTGGTCTGTTTAATTTTCCATGGCCATTTGGGTGAACAAATGGGCAAAACGGTGCTAACGGGACATTTTCAGGCAAAATCAGTGTGCTATAACGCATGGTTTCGGGAGTGGGCCTGGGGTTCAGGCGTGCTGTGAGCGAAAAGTCATCCGGGATGTGCTAGGGAGGTTGGGGATCATTCCAGTGTGGTCCGTTTAACTTTTCGTCGCCATCTTGGCGTACAAACGGGCGAAACAACGTGAACAGAGCGTTTTTAGGCCAAATAGGTGTGATATAGCCCACGATTTTGGGGGTGGACCCGGGGTCCTGGCAGGTGTGGGCCAAAAATTGACCGGAGCGTTCTAGGGAGGTTGGGGATCATCCCTGTGTGGTACATTTAATTTTTTATGGCCACTTGGGTGGACAAACGGGTGACACGGCGCGATCGAGGCATTTTCGAGCCAAATCGGTGTGCTATAGCCCATAATTTCGTGGGTCGACCCGGGGTTCGAGCGTGCTATGGGCTAAAAATCGATTGGGGTATGCCAGGGTTGTTGGGTATCATCCCAGTGTGGCCATTTGGGTGGACAAACGGGTGAAACGGGGCATTTTTAGGCCAAATTAGTGTATTATAACCCACGGTTTTGGGGGTAGGCCCGAGGTCCGAGCGTGCTCTGGTCCAAAAATCAATCGGGGCATGCCTGGGAGGTTAGGGATCGTCTCAGTGTGGACCATTTAATTTTTCGTGGCTATTTAGGCGGACAAACGGGCGAAACGACAAGAACGGAGCATTTTTGGGCCAAATCGGTGTGTTATATCCCACCATTTCTGAGGTGGGCCTAGGGTTCGGGCGTGCTGTGGGCAGAAAATTGACCAAGGCATGCTAGGGAGGTTGGGGATCATCCCAGTGTGGTCCGTTTAATTTTTTTGTGGCCATTTGGGTGGACAAATGGCAAAATAGCGCGAACAAGGCATTTTCAGGCCAAATCGGTGTGCTATAGTCCATGGTTTCGGGGGTGGGCCTGGGTTTGGGGCATGTTCTAGGCCAAAAATCAACCGGGACATGCCAGGGAGGTTGGGGATCATCCCAGTATGGTCCGTAAAATTTTTCATGGCCATTTCGGTGGACAAACGGGAGAAATGGCACAAACGGGGCATTTTCAGCCCAAATTAATGTGCTATATCCCACAATTTTGAGGGTGGGCCCGGGGTTCCAGCTTGTTATAGGCCAAAAATTGATCGGAGCATGCCAGGGAGGTTAGAGATCGTCCTAGAGTGATCTGTTTAATTTTTGTGGCCATTTGGGTGGACAAATGGGCGAAACAAAGCGAACGAGGAAATTTCAAGCCAAATCAGTGCGCTATGGCCCACGGTTTCGGGGGTGGGACCAGGTTCCGGGCGTGCTGTGGGCCAAAAAACAATCGAGGCATGCCAAGGAGGATGGAGATCATCCCAGTGTGCTCCGTTTAATTTTTTATGGTCATTTGGGTGAACAAACGGGTAAAACGGCACGAACTGAACATTTTTGGGCCAAATCAGTGTAAGCCCATGGGTTTAGGGGCGGGCTCGGGGTCCAGGCATACTGTGGGCCAAAAATCAATCGAAGCGTGCCAAGGAAGTTGGGGATCGTCCCAGTGTGGTCCATTTAATTTTTTGTTACCATTTGGGTGGACAAATGGTCGAAATGGCGTGAACCGGGCATTTTTGGGCTAAATCAGTGTGCTATAGCCCACGGTTACTGGGGTGCGCCCGGGCGTACTCTTTGTCTAAAATCAACTAGGGTGTGCCAGAGAGGTAAGGGATCATCCCAGCATGGTTCATTTAATTTTTTGTGACCATATGGGTGGACAAACGAACGAAACAATGCGAACGGTGAATTTTTGGGCCAAATCAGTGTGCTATAGCACACGGTTTTAGGGGTGGGCCTGGGGTCCAGGAGGTCTGTGGGCCAAAAATTGATTCAGCGTGCTAGGGAGGTTGGGGATCATCCCAGTGTGGTCCGTTTAATTTTTCGTGGCCATTGAGGTGGACAAACGGGCAAAACGACGCGAACGGGGCATTTTTGGGCCTATTCAGTGTGCTATATCCCATGATTTTAGTGGTGGATCCGGGTCCGGGTATGTTGTAGGCCAAAAATTGACCGATACATGCCAGGGAGGTTGCAGATCGTCCCAGTATGATCCGTTTAATTTTTTATGGCTATTTGGGTAGACAACCAGGCGAAACGGCGCAAACAGGGCATTTTCAGGGATAATTGTTGTGCTATATCCCACAATTTTGGAGTTGGGTCCTGGGTCCGGGCATATTGTAGGCCAAAAATTGATTGGAGCCTACCAAGGAGGTTGAGGATCTTTCCAGTATGGTCCGTTTAATTTTTCATGGCCATTTCGGTGGATACACGGGTGACACGGCGCGAACGGGGCATTTTCGGCCCAAATTAATGTGCTATAGCCCACGATTTTGAGGGTGGGTCCGAGGTCCGAGCTTGTTATGGGCCAAAAATCGATCGGAGCATGCTAGGGAGGTTAGAGATCGTCCTGGAGTGGTCTGTTTAATTTTTTATGGCCATTTGGGTGGACAAACGAGCGAAACGGAGCGAGCGGGGAAATTTCAGGCCAAATCAGTGCTCTATAGCCTACAGTTTTAGGGGTGGGACCGGGTTCCAGATGTGCTGTGGGCTAAAAATCAATCGGGGCGTGCCAAGGAGGTTAGGAATCGTCCCAGTGTGGTCTATTTAATTTTTTGTGGCCATTTGGGAGGACAAACGGGTAAAACGGTGCGAATGGAGCATTTCAGGGCCAAATCAGTGTAAGCCCACGGGTTTAGGGGCAGGCCCGGGGTCTGGGCATGCAATGGGCCAAAAATCAATTGAGGCGTGCTAAGGAGGTTGGGGATTGTCCCAGTGTGGTCCGTTTAATTTTTCGTGGGTATTTGCGTGGACAAATGGTAGAAATGGCGCGAACGGGGTATTTTTGGGCCAAATCGGTGTGCTATAGCCCACGGTTACTGGGGTAGGCCCGGGTATACTCTGGGCCAAAAATCGACTGGGGCGTGACAGAGAGGTTGGGGATCATTCCAGCGTAGTTCGTTTAATTTTTTGTGATTATATGGGAGGACAAACGAACGAAACAGTGCGAACGGTGGATTTTTGAGCCAAATCGGTGTGCTATAGCACACGGTTTTAGGGGTCGACCAGGGGTTCAAGCGTTCTATGGGCTAAATATTGATCGGGGCGTGCCAGGGAGGTTAGGGATCGTCCAGTGTGGTCCGTTTAATTTTTTGTGGCCATTTAGGTGGACAAACTGGCAAAATAGTGCGATCGGGGCATTTTTGGGCTAATTCGGTGTGCTATATCCCACGATTTTGGTGGTGGGTATGGGGTCTAGGCATGTTGTAGGCCGAAAATTGATCGGGGCATGCCAGGAAAGTTAGGATTGTCCCAGTGTGGTTCGTTTAATTTTTTATGGCTATTTGGGTAGACAACCGGGCGAAACGGCGCAAACAGGGCATTTTCGTGGAAAATTGGTGTGCTATATCCCACAATTTTGGAGGTGGGTCCTGGGTCCAGGTATATTGTAGGCCAAAAATTGACCGGGGTATCCCAAGGAGGTTTGGGATCATTCCAGTGTGGTCCGTTTAATTTTTCATGGCCATTTTCGTGGATAAATGCGCGAAACGGCACGAACGAGGCATTTTCGGGACAAATCGATGTGCTATAGCCCACGATTTTGGCGGTGGGCCTAGGATCCGAGCATGCTGTGGGCCAAGAATTGATCGGTCCATTCCAGAGAGGTTGGAGATCATCGTAGTGTGGTCTGTTTAATTGTTCGTGGCCATTTGGGTGGACGAACGGGCAAAACTACATGAATGGGGCATTTTTGGCCAAATCGGTGTGCTATAGCCAATGGTTTCGAGGGTGCACCCAGGGTCTGTGCGTGCTGTGGGAAAAAAATCGATCGGGGTGTGCCAGGGATGTTGGGAATCGTCCTAGTGTGGTTTGTTTAATTCTATGTGGCCATTTAGGTGGACGAACGGGCAAAACAACGCGGATAGGGCATTTTCGATCCAAATTGGTGCGCTATAGCCCACAATTTCAGGGGTGGGCTCGAGGTTCGAGCGTACTGTGGGCTAAAAGTCGATCGGAGCGTGCGAGGGAGGTTGGGGATTGTCCAAGTGTGGTTCATTTAATTTTTCATGGCTATTTGGGTAGAAAAATGGGAGAAACAATGCGAACAGAGATTTTTTGGGCCAAATCAGTGTGCTATAGCCCACGATTTTGGGGTAGGCCTAGGGTCCAGGCGTGTTGTGGGCCGAAAATTGACTGAGGCATTCTAAGGAGGTTGGGGATCGTCTCAGTATGGTCCGTTTAATTTTTTGTAGCCATTTAGATGGACAAATGGGCAAAACGGCGTGAACAAGGCAATTTTGGGCCAAATCGGTATGCTAGAGCCAACAATTTCTAGGGTGGACCAGGGGTTCGGGCGTGCTGAGCGCCAAAAATTGACATGGACATGCCAGGGGGGTTGAGGATCATCCCAGTATGGTCAGTTTAATTTTCCGAGGCTATTTGGGTGGACAAACGGGTAAAATGGTGCTAACGGAATATTTTTAGGCCAAATTGCTGTGCTATAGCCCACGATTTCGAGGTTGGACCCAGGGTCCAGGCGTGCTGTGGGTCAAAAATTGATCGGGGCATGTTATGGAAGTTGGAGATCGTCTCAATATAGTTCGTTCAATTTTTTGGGGCTATTTGGGTCGACAAATGGGGGAAACAACGCGAACAGGGCATTTTCGGGCCAAATTGGTGTGCTATAGCCCACGGTTTTAGGGGTGGGCCTGGGATCCGGGCGTGCTATGGAATGAAAATTGATCAGGGCGTGCCAAGGAGGTTAGAGATAGTCCTAGTGTGGTCTGTTTAATTCTTCTTGCCCATTTGAGTGGATAAACAAGCGAAACGGCGTGAACGGAGCGTTTTAGATAAAAATCGGTGTGCTAAAACCTATGATTTTGGAGGTGTAATTGGGGTTCGACCGTGCTATGGGTCAAAAATTGATCGGGGCGTGCAAGGGAGGTTGGGATCGTCCTAGTGTGGACCGTTTAATTTTTCGTGGCCATTTGGGTGGACAAACGAGCGAAACAGCACGAACGAGGCATTTTTGGGCCAAATCGGTGTGCTATATCCCACGATTTTAGAGGTGGGCATGGGGTTCGGGCGTACTGTGGGCATTAAATCGATCGGGGCATGCAAGGGAGGTTGGGGATCATCCCAATGTGGTCCGTTTAATTTTTCGTGGCCATTTGATTGGACAAATGGCGGAATGGTGCGAACGGGGCATTTTTGGGCCAAATCGATGTGCTATAGTCCATGGTTTCTAGGGTGGGCCTGGGGCCAGGGCATGTTATAGGTCGAAAATTGACCAGGGCATGCCAAGGAGGTTGGGGATCATCCCAGTGTGGTCCGTTTATTTTTTTGTGGCCATTTAGGTGGACAAAAGGGCGAAACGGCACGAACGGGGCATTTTTGGGCCTAATCGATGTGCTATAGCCTACGATTTTGGGGGTGGGCCTGGGGTACAGGGGTGTTATGGGCCAAAATTCAATTGGGGCATGCCAGGGAGGTTAAGGTCGTCCCAGAGTGGTCTGTTTAATTTTTCGTGGCCATTTAGGTGGACAAACGGGCAAAACGGCGCGAACGGGGTAATTTCGGGATAAATCAGTGCGTTATAACCCACAGTTTTGGGGGTGGGATCGAGGTACGAGTGTGTTGTAGGCCAAAAATCAATTGGGGCGCACAGGGAGGTTGGGGATCATCCCAGTTTGGTCCGTTTAAATTATCGTAGCCATTTGGGTGCATTAACGGGAGAAATGGCGTGAGGGTGGCATTTTTAGGCCAAATCAGTGTGCTATAGCCCACGGTTTTGGGGTTGGGACTGGGTTTCGGGCGTGCTGTGGTTTAAAAATCGACCGGGGCATGCCAGGGAAGTGGAGGATCGTCCCAGTGTGATCCGTTTAATTTTTCGTGGCCATTTGGGTGGACAAACGGGCGAAAGGATGCGAACAGGGAATTTTTGGGCCAAATCGGAGTGCAATAGCTCACATTTTTGGGGGTGAACTCGGGGGTCCGGGCGTGTTGTGGACCAAAAATCGATCGGGGCGTGCAGGGAGGTTGGTGATCGTTCCAGTGTGGTTTGTTTAATTTTTCGTTGCCATTTAGGTGGACAAACGGGAGAAACCGAATGAACGGGCCATTTTTGGGACAAATTGGTGTCCTATAGCCCACGGTTTTGGGGGTGGGCCTGGGGTCCGGGCATGATGTGGGTCTAAAATCGACCGTGGCGTGCTAGGGAGGTTGGGGATCATCCAGTTTGGTCTATTTAATTTTTCGTGCCCATTTGGGTGGAAGAACGGGCAAAACAGTTCGAACGGGGCATTTTCAGGCTAAATCAATGTGCTATAGCCTACGATTTTGGGGGTGGGCCCGAGGTTTGAGAGTGTTGTGGGCAGAAAATCGATCGAAGCATGCCAGGGAGGTTGAGGATCATTCCAGTGTGGTCCGTTTAATATTTCATGGCTATTTGGGTAGACAAACGAGCAAAACAGTGCGAACGGGGCATTTTCGGGCAAAATCGATATGCTATAGCCCACGATTTCGGAGGTGGGTTCGGGGTCCGAACATGTTGTGGACCAAAAATTGATCGAGCCTTCCAAAGAGGTTGGGGATCATCCCAGTGTGGTCCGTTTAATTTTTTTGTCCATTTGGGTAGACAAATGGGGAAAAACGGCGCGAACGGGGCATTTTTGGGCAAAATTGGTGTGCTATAGCCCATGGTTTCGCTGGTGGTCTCAGGTTTCGGGTGTGTTATGGGCCAAAAATCAATGTGAGAAAGCCAGGGAGGTTAGGAATCGACCCAGTGTGGTCCGTTTAATTTTTAATGGCCATTTGGGTAGAAAAACGGGCAAAATAGCGTGAATGGGGCATTTTTCGGCTAAATTAGTGCGCTATAGCCCACGATTTTAGGGGTGGGCCTGGGGTCCAGGCATGCTGAGGGCTGAAAATTGACCGAGGCGTGCTAGGGAGGTTAGATGTCGTCCGAGTGGGGTTTGTTTAATTTTTCGTGGCCATTTGGGTGGACAAACAGGCAAAACGGAGCGAACGGGGCATTTTTGAGCCAAATTGGTGTGCTATAGCCCACGATTTTGGGGTGGGCCAAGAGTTCGGGCATGCTGTGGGTCGAAAATCGATCGAGGCATGCTAGGGAGGTTGGGAATCGTCCCAGTGTGGTTCGTTTAATTTTACGTGGCTATTTCGGCAGGCAAACGGGTGAAACGGTGTAAACGGGGCATTTTTGGGCTAAATCGGTGTGCTATAGCCCACGGTTTCAGGGTTGGGCCTAGGATCCGAGCGTCCTGTGGGTCAAAAATCGACCGGGGCATGCCAGGGAAGTTGGGGATCGTCCCAGTGTGGTCCGTTTAATTATTCGTGGCCATTTGGGTTAACAAACAGGCAAAACTGCACGAACGAGGCATTTTCAGGCTAAAACGGTGTGCTATTGCCCACAGTTTTAGGGGTGGACCCGGGGTCCAGGCGTATTGTGGGCTGAAAATTGGTTGGGTTGTGCCAGGGAAGTGGGGATTAACCTAGTGTGGTCCATTTAATTTTTTGTGGCTATTTGGGTAGAAGAATGGGCAAAACGACGCGAATGGGGCATTTTCGAGAAAAATTGGAGTGCTATAGCCCATGATTTTGGGTGTGGGCCCGGGGTTCGGGCGTGATATGGGCCAAAAATCAATCGGGGCATGCCAGGGAGGTTGGGGATCATCCCAATATGGTCTATTTAATTTTTTATCGCCATTTGGGTGGACAAACGGGCAAAACAATATGAACGGGGTATTTTTGAGCCAAATCGATGTGTTATAGCCCATATTTTTGGGGGTGGGCCCGGGGTTCGAGCATTGTGTGGGACAAAAATCGATCGGGGCGTACCAGGGAAGTTGGGGATCATCCCAGTATGGTCCGTTTTATTTTTCATGGCCATTCGACTCGACAAACGGGCGAAACAATACGAATGAGTATTTTCGAGCCAAATCGGTGTGCAGCACACAGTTTTACGGGTGGGTACGGAGTTCTGGCGTGTTGTGCACCGAAAATCGACCGTGTCATTCCAGGGAGGTTGGGGATCATCCCAGTATGGTCTGTTTAATTTTTTGTGGCCATTTGGATGGACAAATGGGTGAAACGGCATGAATGGGGCAATTTTGGGCTAAATCGGTGTGCTATAGCCCACAGTTTTGGTGGTGGGCCTGGGTCCGGGCGTGCTGTTGACCTAAAATCGATCGGGGCGTGCCAGGGAGGTTGTGGATCGTCCCAGTGTGGTCCTTTTAATTTTTCGTGACTATTCGGGTGGACAAACGGGTAAAACAGCACGAAATGGGCATTTTTAGGCTAAATCGGTGTGCTATTGCCCACGGTTTCGGGGGTGGGCCCAAGGTCTGGGCGTGTAATGAGCCAAAAATCAACCAAGGCATGCCACGGAGGTTGGGGATCATCCCAGTGTGGTCCATTTAATTTTTTGTGACCATTTAGGTGGACGAACAGGCAAAGCGGCGAGAACGGGGCATTTTTGGGACAAATCGATGTGCTATAGCCTACGGTTTTGGGGGTGGGCCCGGGGTCCGGGTGTTCTGTAGGCTGAAAATCGACCAAAGCGTGCCAGGGAGGTTGGGGATCACCCTATTGTGGTTTGTTTAATTTTTCGTGGCCATTTGGGTGGACTAACAGGCGAAACGGTGCTAACGAAGCTTTCTTGGGCCAAATCGGTGTGCTATAGCCCACGGTTTTGGGGGTGGGCCAAGGGTCCAGGCGTGTTGTGGGCCAAAAATTGACCGGGGCATTTCAGAGAGGTTGGGGATCATCCCAGTTTGGTTCGTTTAATTTTTTGTGGCCATTTGGGTGGACAAACGGGTGAAACGGCACGAACGGTGCAATTTCAGGACAAATCGGTGTGCTATAGCCCACAGTTTTGGTGGTGGGCCTGGGGTTCGGGCATGTTGTTGACCTAAAATCGACCGGGGCGTGCTAGGGAGGTTGGGGATCGCCCCAGTGTGGTCCTTTTAATTTTTCGTGACTATTTTGGTGGACAAATAGGTAAAACGGTGCGAACGGGGCATTTTCGAGCCAAATCTATGTGCTATAGCCCACGATTTTGAGGGTGGACCCGGGTTTCGGGCGTGCTGTGGGCGAAAAATCGATCGAGGCATGCCAGCGAGGTTGGTGATCATCGCAGTGTGATCCGTTTAATTTTTCGTGGTCATTTGGGTGGACAAACGGGCGAAACGGCTTGAATGGGGCATTTTCGAGCCAAATTAGTACGGTTTCAGGGGTGGGCCCAGGGTTTGGGCGTTCTTTGGGCCGAAAATTGACCAGAGTTTTCTTGGGAGGTTGGGGATCGTCTCAGTATGATTCGTTAAAATTTTTATGGCCATTTGGGTGGACAAATGGGCGAAACGGCGCGAACGAGGCAATTTCGGGCTAAATCGATGTGCTATAGCCCATGGTTTTTGGGGTGGGCTCGGGGGTTCGGGAGTTCTGTAGGCCAAAAATCGATTGATGCATGCCAGGGAGGTTGGGGATCGTCCCAGTGTGGTCCGTTTAAATTTTTGTTGCCATTTGGATAGACAAACGGACGAAATAGACCATTTTCAAGCTAAATCGGTGTGCTATAGCCCACGATTTAAGGAGTGGGCTCGGGGTTCGGGCGTGCTGCAGGCCGTAATTGATCGAGGCATGTCAAGGAGGTTGGGGATCATCCCAGTATGGTCCGTTTAAATTTTCGTGGCCATTTAGGTGGACAAACGGGCGAACGGGATATTTTTGGGCCAAATCGGTGAGCTATAACCCACGATTTTGGGGGTGGGCCCAGGATCTAGGCGTGCTGTGGGTGAAAAATCGACCGGAGCATGTCAGGGAGGTTGGGGATCGTCCCAGTGTGGTCCATTTAAATTTTCGTGTCCATTTGGGTGGCAAATGGGCAAAACGGCGCGAACGGGACATTTTTGGGCCAAATCGATGTGTAAGCCAATGATTTCTGGGGTAGGCCCGGGGTTCGGTGTGCTGTGGATCAAAAATTGATCGGGGTATGCCAGGGAGGTTGGGGATATCCCAGTTTGGTCCGTTTAAATTTTTGTGGCCATTTGGGTGGACAAACAGGCGGAATGGCGCGAACGGTGCATTTTCAAGCCAAATCGGTGTGTTATAGCCCACATTTTTTGGCTGGACCCGAGGTTCAGGCATGTTGTGGGCCAAAAATTGACTGAGGCGTGCCAAGGAGGTTGAGGATCGTCCCAGTGTAGTCTGTTTAAATTTTTATTGCCATTTGGGTGGACAAACAGGCAAAATTGTGCGAACAGGGGTAAAACTTCTTAGGCGGTCCCCGGATTGCCTATCGCGTGGATCTGCTTAGTTTGGTGGGGTGGTGGAGCCATTTCCAAGTCAAATAGGCAAAACAATAGGATTTGTGGGATTTTTGTGACTTTCGATAGGTGTTAGCCCACAGTTCGGGAGTGGCCCGGGCTTCGATCACGATTTTGGGCGAAACTTCTTGAGCGGTCCCCAGGGACCTATAAGTTAATCTGGTTGGTTTGGAGAGGCCGCTAGAGCCATTTTTAAAGTCAAATGGGTGAAACGACAGGAATTATGTTTTTTTTGCAACTTTCGATTGGTGTTAGCCCATTATTCGGGGTGTGTGCTCGGGGTTCGATCACTATTTTGGGAAAAACTTCTTGGGCGATCCCGAGGCGTCCTATTGAGTGGATCTGGTTGGTTTGGCGAAGGCATTGCAGCCATTTTCCAAGTCAAATGAGCGAAAAGACAGAAATTGTGGTGTTTTTGTGACTCTCGGTGGCTGTTAGCTCACGCTCGGGGGGTGGGCTCGGGCTCCAATCACGATTTTGGATGAAACTTCTCGAGCGATCTCTCAGCGGCCTATTGAGTTGATCTAGTTGGTTTGGGAGTTTAATTCATCGCGATTTATAGGGGATGTGGGTGTCCCGATGAATTAAACTCTCTTACATGTACATAGTTTGTCAATCACATCATAAAGTCGTTGTGTCGATGGAGACCTCCTTCGATCCATAAATATTGAATAAATAATGAACCTAGAAAATAAGGCTAAGTACATATATTGTAATAGCTTAAAATACACCTTTACTGACAGTAGCGTGATGAATAAGGTCCCTCCAATCCTATACCAAAGTTATCGGGTTTGAGCCTCTGAAAACTGGAAAAAAAAAAAAGACTTATGAGAGCAATTTCCTCTAATTAAGGGTCCATACGCGGTGGAATCCAATTAATCAAAACCTGAAATAAATATTGGGCATCAAATAAAAATATAAAAAGAAGGATTTTGTTTTACATACTTAATTTTTGTGATGCTTTACTGAAGTCGATGGTCTATCGAAAAAAATATTATCTCTATCTTCTCATGATAGTGGTAAAAATGCGTACACACCACGTCACCACTTTTTACAAATCACACTCGTGAGATTATACCGGATATCTTATTATTTATACTAGCAAAAAGGACATAGTGATTTGTGCAATGAAAACTTGATGCATGACAATGTGATACTCATGCCAAAAAGGCAGAGAAAACTGACACAAACAAAGAAAGTTCATCAATATATATATTATATACACAAATCAAGCAAGGAGAAAAAGTTACTCACAATTTCACTTCTCTGACAGGCCAAAACAAAAGTGAACAGAAACATTTGCAGCCTCTTGTGAGTTATCTGCAAATAAGGTCATCATGAATGGTTGCTTTTACCTACATGTACACTTTGTACATGTATATAAGCAAATAATTAATATGAAGTAGACATAACAATCAACAAAAAAGTCAGACCTTTACCCTACCATTTTAGATTAATTTCATTGTCAAATGGTCACTCAACTATTATATATGTTAGTCATATGGTCTATTGGAAACAAAACAATCACTCTACCTTTCACAGAGATAAGGTTAAAATTGGCGTATGCTCCATCTGTTCAGACTTCACTTGTAGTATTATGTTGGATATGTTATTATTATTGTTGTTGAATGTGTGTCGAATCCTTTTAAAGTTATTCATTTTTGAATGATTCGACATGGGATGACAGTATCTCTGAAGGGTTCGGGTAATGATTGAGAATTGATTGAGGATTATAAAGGCATTATTTGAATTGACATTCCAATTGTAATGCATGAGTACTTTAAAGGGGATTAACCTCAATATAGTAAAGTCCTCTTGAAAAATACATTTTCTCATACACATTTCAAACCAAAATTCATTCTTGCTGGTTTTATTAAATTTTTGGTATTCAACATTTGATTTGACATTCATAATAATTCATATTGACTTAAATAGTCCCCAAATAAATTTTAAAAAAAATAATATATATACCAAATCAGAAATTGAGAGTCACAAAATTCACAAAAACAGGCCAAAATGATTTTTGAGTAAAGTATCTAGTACCTCCGTGAACTATGGTCAAATTTGTTATGACACACTTCAACTTTACAGGTGTTCTATTATCTTCCTGAACTAAATTTTAGCATATTTTGGTCATTCTTTTAGCTGACATGACATCTTTTGTCAATTTTTTTAGCTAACGTGACACTTTTGGTGTGGATCTCATTTTGTGTAATAAAAGTGTCACGTCAGCACAAAAGGGTGACAAAAATGCTCTAAAATTGAGTTCGAAGGTAATAGGACTCCTATAAAGTTGGAATGTGTTGTACCAACTTTGGTTATAGTTTGAGGAGATACCGGATGCTTATCTCATGATTTTTTGATGTGCAATAACTATAGAAAAATGACTTTTTATTGTAACAAAATAAAAAAGAATAACTTTACATTAAGTCCTAACATGTATGCTAGTTAAGCTAGTGTTAGGTGTCACATATGCCCCCTTTGATTTAGACCTTTTTGGCATGTGTTTTCCATCTACCAAACATGTGATACTATTTTGACTTGGACCTTAAACACTTGAAAACCCTTTTTTTAAAACAAATGATTAGTTGTGTCCACCAATTGCACATGAAATATAGAAAGATAATACTCTTATAAGAAACTTGTTCTTTATGGATCAATTGGCTTTTTGGCCAACTAGAAAAGTAGGAATATGACTAGTTATGAGAATCCTAGATGGAGACATCTAGATGTAAAAAGGGTTCCATAATTTCATAACAAAAAGTATACTTAATTATTGTGTTTTTTTTGTACACATAAGCATTAAATTCAGGGTTACTCCCATCATTCTCAATCAAGATTTCAAAGTTTGATATGGAGAAGAATTTAAAGGGGTAACTTATTGATCCATAAAGTAGATAAAAAAAAGTATAAAAATCAAGAATTTAATTTCAATATATATATCCGTCAAAGCTGAAGAGTTATTTGATACATATACGGATGGAAGACAACAAGCAAAAGCAAATATTTTCCTTAACTTGAGAGTTCATCCGAATTCAATAATTTTAAATCAGACCTCTCACGTATTAAAAAATTTATTGAACTCAATAAATTGAATGAATTGTAACATGTTTTGAAATCCGGGATTTATAATGTTCAAATTCTGAATTTATGAGAAATAAAGCGGATAACAAATTACGAGGTGAACACAAGTGGACCCTACTCAACGATTAGGAAGTGCATGATTAGATTGGACTTTGTCTCTCCTTGAAAATCATTTCTAACAATTGATCAAACAAAAGGAAGATAACTCATTCTTTAATTCTTTTTTCCACTTGAAAACCCACGTTGCATGTCTGATCCTTCAAAAGTAGTGCATTTTTGTAGAATCCGACACGGGTGCGACCACATTTTTGGAGAGTTCGACCGACTTAGTTAAAATTACAACGTTTTGGAATCCAACTCAATCATCATCATCCTACATTGTCATACAAAAGTGATAATTGTCCCCTAAAGACAACAAAATCATGATACATCAACCTTACAATAACATACCACTGTATTCCCACATAGTGGGGTCTGAAGAGAGTAAAGTGTACGCAGATCATACCACTACCTCAGTGAAGTAGAGAGACTGTTTTCGATAGACCCTCCGATTCAGGACAGATAACAATGTAACAAACACAAAACATAAAAGCCACATCAACCTTACCACAGGACCTAACAAAGAACTCTAACAGTTAAAGTGCTGGAACAGAGAAATTAACTAATAAACCCAGATAAATAAACATAGTTTCTACACAAGAATGATGCAAATTTATGTAATTGTATCAGTAGTAGTAGCTAACGTCGCTCTCAGCGCGATACAATCTGTCTTTCTAGATCATAGCTCCAATCCCAGTCTTCTCAAAACGTTAGCGTCTTTCACTTAATGAATCATTTCACTAGCTGCTAACAGTCAACAAAGAAGGAATTGCATTCAAGTTTGGTGTAGCATTCTTGTTATCATCATTTGAATTTGAATCTTCTCTTTTACCACTTGATGATGTTTTGCTAAAAGCTCTCATTGGACTTGCTAATGCCCATCCCCAATTCTTACTCCTTCCATTAGAAGTATGGTGAGACTTTCCATTCATATTATGAACTTCAGATGAAACTAAATATGATAAAATGCCGCCGCAGTTGACTCTTTCTTTATGATGAACAGATGAAAATCTTGGCTTGCTTTCTCTTTGTGACTCGATTCTTCTCAACGTGCAATCTCCAAAGCCGGTGGAGATTTTTTCGAATAAGTCACCGGAGAAACTCCTACTTCCACAACCAACAGATCTTGATCTTGCAACTTTGTTGTTGAACGTAGCCTCACTAGGACTCGCATTCTCATAGACTACAACAATCTCTTCTTTCTTCTTCTCCCTTGATCTCGTAGAGCTATTCATCGATGATCCTGTTGAAGATGCAGTTAAGTAAGTAAAAATGCGTTAAATGATAAGATGGTTACACACTTGAATATGATATAACAATGTACTTTGTAATTCCAGAAGAGAAGTGAGGTCCAGAGAAGGTAGAATGTACGTAGATCTTAACCCAACCTCATAAAGATAGAGAGATTGTTTCCGATGGAACCTTTGGCTCAAATATGAAGATATAGCAGACGAAAAGAATTCTATGTTGGACTCTTATCACCATCAGCTTAAACGTTTAGATAAAATGGTCACAGACTCAAACATGATAATAGAGCAGAAAGAAAGAAGTACGGAGTTTGAGTCTCATTGCCACCAATTATAAAAAAGAATTTCCATTTCTTTATCAGCTTAAACACTCAGATGTAACGATTACACACTTCAACATGATAACAAAACAGAAAAATTACTGTGTTCAAGTCTCATCAGCCACCAAAAAGGGCAGCCCGGCGCACTAAAATCCCGCTATGCACAGGATCGGGGAAGGATCAGACCACAAGAGTCTATCGTACGCAACCTTACCTTCAACATATGACCTCCTGGCCACATGGCAGGAACTTTATAGTTACGACAAGGCTCCCCTTCCAGCAACTCGTCAGCCATCGATTTATCAAAATGAATTTCCAAGGGGCATTTCCACAAATGGCCTTTTCTGAGTCCATTCATTAAATTCTATCCCCCGTTCGTCTAGTCTAAGTTTGTCCCCAAAAAAAACCTATCCAACTACTTTTGAAGTCAAATTTTTGTTACTGAACTAAAGAGAAAAATAATTTTAAGAGACCGTGAAAATATAAGTAAGTAAACATATACTTCTATCGAATAACTTAAGCTTTTAGACGAGAAAGTTTTCTTACCTGTGGAAGAATAATGCTTTGAGGATGAGTAATGAAGAAATGACCAGAACCCTTTTCTATGAGGACCATAATCTTCACTTTCATTAGCTTCCAAGAAATGCAAATGATTTCTAGGAGTTGTAGTAGACTTACTTCTCTTAAAAACAACACCAGAATCAGAACCAGAACCAGAACTTGCCATATTATTAACATTACCATTACTACTCTTCTTCAAAAAATGCATTCTTGATTTCCTAATATTGTTTTCATAAGGATGATAGTTAGTAGAATCAGTGGTGTTTTTGTCATTTGTTTTGGAAGAAGTGGCTACAAAATCAGAAGAGGGGAAAGTGGAAGAAGATAAAGAGGAAGAGACTAATTTTCCAAGTTTTTCTTGAAGGCAAAAAGCACAGATCCCACCTGGGGAACTGTTCTTATAAGGGTGGCTCATACATTGCATATTCCCATCACCTATATCTTCTTGAATCCCTTCCATCACCATTTTCACACACACAAATGCACACTGTGAAAATGGGGTGGGGTGGGGGGTGGGGTTTGAATCTTGATAAGCTTTACACACACACACAGAGTGTCAAAATGAAGAAACAAATTGAATCTTGATAAACCCCAGGTGACAATAAACACACACAAATACACACAGTATCAAAATGAAGAAACAAATGGAATCTTGATAAACCCCAGTAGACAAAAAAACACAAAGAAATGCACACAGTATCAAAATGAAGAAACAAATTGAATCTTGATAAGCTCCTAGTTGACAAAACACACCCACACACACACTGAAAATAGGGGGGGGGAATTGAAGCTTGAAAAGCTATTAGTTGACAAAACAAACAAACACACACACAGTGAAAATGGGGGAAAAAATGATTCTTGATAAATCAGAGCTGACAAAACACACACTGCACACAATGTGAATATAGTAAAAAGATTGAATCTTGCTATATCCAGTTGACAAAACACACACACACTGAGAATGTGAAAAAATTGAATCTTGATATATCCTAGCTGACAAAACACACACAGTATGATAATATGAAAAAATTGAATCTTGATATATCCTGGCTGACAAAATACACACACACAATATGATAATGGAGAAAAGATTGAATTTTGATAATCCCCAGCTGACAAAAACACACACAAATGAACACACTAACTCAAATGGGAAAAAGACTGAATCTTGATATATCCTAGCTGACAAAACACACAAACAGAGTGAAAATGGGGACAAAATGAATCTTGATATATCCTAGCTGACAACACACACACACACACAAAATATGTGAAAATGGGATAAAAATTGAATCTTGATAGACCCCAGTTGACAAAAATGCACACACACACACACACTAAACACACACTATGAAAGTGAAGAAAAGAAATCACAGCTCACACACTCACAAACTGATATTGACCAAAAATGAATCTTGATAAAACCCCAAGTGACAAAACACACACACTATGAAAATGTGAAAAAGATTGATGAATCTTGATAAATCCCAGCTCACACAAACACACAGACACACACACACTATTATATGCTTTAGTTTCTAGTACTATTCTTAATGTATACACAATGTTGTAAACCACTACTAGAGCTTAACTTGAATGGGTTAATAAATAAGAAATAGTATTACTATATAAATATGGAGAGAAACTGGAGAAGCAGTAAGCTAGCCAAGACAAATATGGTCAAAGGACATGGAATTGTAGCATTGAAGTAAAGCTGAAAAATGTTAGTCCCCATAAGCACATG
>NC_061122.1:231253226-231325166 GCF_002878395.1 Capsicum annuum | reverse complement strand
TGATCATAGTTCAAGGGTACTAAATGTTTTACTCTTCTATCGCTAAACAACAAAATATTTTTCACCTTCACTCTTAATTTTATTAAATGACGGTGAAGAATTTTATTGATCCTAATAGACCATAAGGATCTATTATACAAATAATTACTCTACATTTCTACGGCCATATGATGCAACTTTACTGGAAATGGCCATATGATACAACTTTACTGATTACACCAAGGCTCTCCTTCAGTAACAAATTATCAAAAAAACATATATTAGCAATAAATTAACGATGAATTTTATAGCTAATTTTTATTTTTTATAATGTCAAGACTTTTGATATGATAGATTATACAAGACAAGGGAAACACCCCAACCCCAATAAATACATATTTGTGTAATTATAATTTAGGTATTGGTGCATATACATGTACACTATATTGTCAGCTAGGTGGATATTAAGAAAAATATTTTTACTTTTCAGATTCAAAAGGAATATATTTCTTACAAGAATGTTAGTACTTTTTAGTCTTAAACGGACAAAATACATTATTTTCATCCTGAACTGTAAACGAAATTACTGATACATATTCCAACTTAAATGGGCTCCTATTATTTTTGAACTAATTAAAATCATATTTTTGGCAACCTTAAGGCCTACGTGACACACTGTGTGGATCAATATACTGAAGGTCCACGTAGACACGCATATGTTCCACGTAGGCACTTAAGGTTACCAAAAATACGGTTTAAATTAGTCCAAGGAGGTAATAGCACCCTCTTTAAATTGGGATGTGTCTCAATAATTTCGCTTATAGTTCAGGTGGAAACAGTGCATTTACTCTTTTAAATGCAAACTAAAAACAATTTAAAAGTTCTTAGGAAGGATATTGACTCTTCAGAAAGAATTATCTCACTCATATCAAATCCTTCAAAATTGCATTATTTTTGAAAAATTCAACACACTCGATAACGTTTTTGAAGAGTCCGGACAAATTTTTTCTTTATTATGTTTTTAACAAATTGATCTCTATGTTTGAAGACAAAATGAGAGTAATATAACTCATTGCTAGGGTAAAAATATATGAACATTTAAGAAAAGAAATTGTTCGATTTCATAAATAGAAATAATATAAAAACATATTGATTATGAAAACATATATTACTGAGTAATTCGAGTTTGAAAAGGATATAGGGTACACAAATTAAGTAGATAGGTTATTTCGACAAACCCTTGGCTCAAGAGTATCATAAACAGTTTTTAAAAAGAAAATAACGGAGGTATAAAAGGAAAAAGAATAGGAACAATTACTGAAATAAAATAATACGATAGTTAAAGTACATAAATTTAAATAATAGTAACAAATATAATTATGAAAACATAGGATACCTTAATTATTTTTTATAAATTGTCAGTCTTGTTATACGTCAAAGAGACATATCCAACGTTCATTAGTGTTTTGGATGAGTTAGAATTATCACTGTTGAATCTTTTTTTTTTCCTCTATATTAATTAATAATTATAATATGATATAAAAATGTTTTGTGTTTTCATAGTATATTAATATTATACTCCTATTTAATGGGACATGATTAACTTCTTTGATGTGTGTTATTCGAGTCGAGAGTCGGATTGTATGAAGAGATTGATTTTCATTTTCAGGTTGCCGCTCAAAAATAAGTGAAAATAGTTTTTCTATTTTTACGAGGTATTATTCATTGTTTATTATGTTTAGGTGATCGTACCTTATTGTTTATGTTACTGTTACGCGTTGCATTCCTATTTGTTGCCATATTTTGTGTTTTCATAGTATATTATACTCCTATTTAACGGGAAAAAGATTAACTTCTTTGATGTGTGTTATTTGAATTGAGAGTCGATTAAAAATAGCATCTTTATTTTATGAGGTATCATCTGTTATTTATTATGTTTAGGTGATCGCAGTTTGTTGTTTATGTTACTGTTACGCCCTGCATCCTATTTATTGTTATATTTTGTGTTTTCATAGTATATTATACTACTATTTAACGGGGGGTGAGATTAACTTCTTTGGTATGTGTTATTTGAGTCGAGAGTTGATTAAAAATTTTTTTTTTTATTTTTACGAAGTATCGTCTGTTGTTTAATATGTTTAGGTGTTCGCACCTTATTGGTTATGTTACTGTTGCGCCTTGTATTCCTATTTGTTGCCATGTTTTGTGTTTTCATAGTATATTATACTCCTATTTAACGGGGAAAAGATTAACTTCTTCGGTATGTGCTATTTGAGTCGAGAGTCGATTAAAAATAATTTTTTTTATTTTTTTGAGATATCGTTGCCATGTTTTTCTTCAGTACCTTTTCTTTCTTTCTTTTCATAACTGCTTCGATTTGCTTCATTTAAGCCGGGAGTCTTTTGAAAACCGCCTTTCTATCTCCAAAAGGTAAAGATTAACGAAAAATCGTTTTCAGTTTGCAGCTGATGAAAGTCTGTCTTTTCATTATAGACATTGAGGTGATCCGCTTCCCGATAACCTCGGTCACATGGACGTTGTTAGTGAATTGATCACGATAATAAGTTAGGAATTCATACTTGAATCCCATTAGCTCATCGAAAACTAGGTCTTTCATCCCTGTTTTTCTAATCGGACTCAGTATATTCCATCATCTCCGACTCTACTTTATAGGATTTCATTGAATATGTTATTGTTGTTGACGGAAAAAAAAATCATATAATGTTAATTAATATCCGTTAACGTATGTAAGTAAGCACAAGTACTAAAATTATTTCAAATTCAATATCATTTATACGAAATATAAATTTATATGTAAAAATTTACTAAAATATTAACAAATGTTATTTGGAACTGCTACGTATTGGGATCAAATTCCTTGTGTGAATGCCTTCTCACGATATTCCTAATTCAGAGATTAGATGATCTGTTTGTTAATTAATTATTAATTAGCTAACATGTGCATGTGGTTTGAGGTGATAAAATTAGCTTATGAAAATACAACGCGTTCAGTTTGTCTAAGTTTGAGCAGATAAATAGCTCATTCATTTATTAGCTCAGCTCATCAAAAATTAAGTCGTTATGCAATCTTAATTGATTTATAAAAAAAAAAATTGTCAAAATATTTTTAAAATAATACTTTTATTTGATGGGTTATATATGGTTATAATAATTAAAAGAATATTTTATTAGATATTTAAAAGTCATAAAATAATAAATAAAGTAATAAAGTTAGTAATTAGGTGGGTTAAATTACTGTAAAATAACATAAATCTCAATCCTTTTAGAGTTAATTACTACATATCCTAACTCTTTTCAGTATTATTAAAAATCTCTGATTTAGTCCATACAGATACGTCATATTCTTTCGAATACATTCTTAATTTTACACGAATACATTACATCTCACGCGGTTACATCACATTCTTTCAGAAGCATCACTTAATTTTATATTAATACATCACATTCCTCCAAATACATCATTTAATTTTACACGAATATATCACATTCTTTTACGATATATTCAAGCTTTTAATTAAAATAAAAATTTTATGTAATTTTACTTAAAAGGGTTGAGATTTAAAATAATTTATCGTAAATAATGAAAAAACTTTTGAACTAATCAATAGTTAATTTATGTATTAACTCAACTCAACTGTCCAAATTCAATTCAACCTTTGCATGTGCCCAAAAGAACACTTGGCTTCTTCAGGATGCACCATCCAAATGGACCACTTTCTTTATGCTCTAAATAAAGTCCCTTTCATCATAATTAATGTATTAATATTAAATATTACTACTACTACTACTTTTTTTTTAATTCATCTGGTTTGTCCTATATGATTTTAGTATAACTAAACGTGGACGCACCTCGCGCATATACCTCACTTTGTTGAATTTAAATATTACACTAAATAGAATATTTGTTTAAATAATAAAGATAAATATAATAACTAAATTCAACATCTTTTGAAGAATTTATTTAATTAAAACTAACCTTTACCAAAAAATTTATTAAGCCAATCGACATTCATCTTTTGATTAAACCTAATCTTTATCAAAATTTTCTTGTTAACTAATCTACACAGAACGATGTTTAATTAATTAAAATGAATTACCTTTAAATTAACGAATGAATTGTTCAACCTTTCCAGCATGTTCTTCACCATGTAAATCTAGCTTAAGCACGACAGTGGTAATGGTCTTCATTTGAAATTTGAGAATTCTTCGAGGCTAAATTATTAGAAGAAATTAATTGAAAAATTTGTGTAGAAAAAATAATACGATAAAGAGGTCAATATATAGAAATTTCTATGAAGTATTTTTCTATCGTATTTTAGGAGTATTTTTTTAATTGATCAGTACAAAGAAAAATATTAACTGATTCCCTTTCCATATATTTTAGGAGTCTCATATATTTTAAGAGTCTAGTTAATAAATGATAATTAAATAATAAATTGAGAAAAATAATAAAAAGACAGTTTTGTCCAAAGAAGGGTCTTTTAATGAAGGACAAAAAGTTCAAATCACTTTTCGAAGAATCTTCACACTTTTAGTATATTATATAATAGATATAGATATTATGTACACGATGAAGGAAATCTTGAAGCGGTCGATAAAATTACTGTCACATAATCTGGAGGTCATAATAAAAATAATTTCTTACTGAAATATTGAATAAGATTACATAAAATAAATTCTTATATTTCGATTCTTCTCCAAACTCTATACATACCCGAAGTTTTAGTGGATCGATTTGTCCTTTTTATTCACATGAAGATGAGGAATCTGACACTCAAAACCAACAGTTAGCTGTTTCATGTGAGCATGGACCATCTTGCTTCTGTTGCACACCATGCAAGATTTTGTAAAATGACGTTGGCTTGTTATCACCAATCAATATTTATTTATTTATTAATTTGTTTATTTATTGATTTATTTACTGTATGGTGAGTCACTATTCATCGTGTTCGTCATGATTAATATTGTTTATTTTTAGCGTTTTAGGCTATGGAATTTGAATTTACATATTTGGTTATGTTTTGTGAATATTAATATCTAACATTTTTTCTGAATTCGATCGACGGATTTTAATACTCACCATATTCGCCATGACAAACAATCAAATTCACGGAATTTTCTAAAATTTGAGGTGAAAAAGAGCCACAAACAAATATTTGATTATTGTGAGAACCCCATATAATTTTTTAAAAATATGATTCGCTATCGTAGAATAAAAACAAGATAATCGTCTCGCTTTGCTCTCATTTTATTTCCAGACAACTAAGTTTATTAAGTTATATTATATAATCTAGCTCTTTCGATTTCGTTTCTACATTATTGATTCTTCCTTGTCAAATCCTCTTTAACTGACCAGAGTAAGGAAATGACAGAGCTACCAAGTGGAAGAATGATCACCAACATTGCTGATCTTACAAGCGAGACTTTGCTGGATCCGTTGTTAAACTCTGCAATGTAGACAAAGAAGATGAATATATTAGTAGTAAATATTTTCAAGCAGGTGGGAAGTGAAAAGGGTTAAGCAAAGCTAAGCTAAGATGACGAGTTATTGCTGTTAGAATGGGTAAAAAGTTCCACATTGGTTGGGGAATGGACTGGTAGTTTATATGGACTTGGGTAATCTTCACCTCATGAGCTAGCTTTTGAGGTAGAGTTAGGCCCAAGGTCCATTCTTGACAGTTGCCCACTCTTTTCACCCCATATTGATGAGATTTGTTTCTTTATATGGAACCTTTACACCCAAACCCCAGGAGCCCGGCGATGGTTCATCCACTTTGTTACGGTAATGACTCGAACTCAAAATTTAGATGGAGGGTCTTTATCACTAAGCAGTCTCCCTAGTCTAATGATGAGATGTTCTCTTTTTGGTACTCCGCATTTGATGCATCTGGTTACTGACTACGAGTTGCTAATGATTATAATACTCGCCAGTCCACATGGTGATCAGTATTTTACGTGGACTAATAATGTGACCTCGCAATCAACAGCGAAGGATGTGTGCCAATGAAATGATGGCTGATCCGAGTTGATGACTAATATGTGCCTGCAGACAGCAAATGGGAGCCTAGTCCACTATGTCACCAAAGGAAGCAAGACACATCCATTCGGATGTAGAATCATAGATTTACTGTGGCAGAATAAAGTAGGAGATCTAAAGGAAACACTACGAAGAGGTCCATGAGATTATGTCAAACATTCCCAACACCTAAATGGATCCCATATCATATACCAATAAAACTCAAAATACTCACCAGAGGAGCCCCCTTGGCGGCTCTTTCAGCAAGGTAGGAACAAGGCTTGAAAAAGTCTCCATACATTCTTGACCACTCATCCAATCTTGAACAGATGTATTTGGATCCAAGAGTGTCTGCCCAGAATATGATTCCTCCCCTGGCAAAGAAAGTAGACAAATCTTTCTTGTTAGCCAAGAATATTTTTTTAACCTCTTTTAGCATGATCTTGTGACAATATTCAGATCGGCTGTGGTGGAAGGGGAGCAAACGGAAATGCAAATGAAATGAACCTGTAAGGAGGGAATCCCATGCCCATAATAGCAGAAATGTCAAGATCAGAAGATTTGACCGCTATGCCTTCTGCAAGCACTCTACAGGCTTCATTTACCACAGGGAAGAAAATCATCTCAATGATATCCTTGTCCGAGAGTTTTGCCATCTGCGTCGAGTTCAAAACAATTGAGTAAGAACAGAGTAGAATTACTGAAAAGTATCTCAAGAGTAGTATTCATCAACAACGAGGGAAAGAGAGAGAGAGAGAAAGACCTTATGGTCAATGGTAACACCAGACATTTCTCTTGCCTTCTCAATATACTTCTTTATTTCTGGATCTGGGCTTGCCTTACGTCTGTCATCATATACGTAAAACCCTTTCCGAGTAGTTTCACCTACAGAAGTGTACCAAATGTCCATTATAAATGTTTCAAATTGCATTTTTCACTAAATAAGTGGACCAGCATTTCAAAATATAGAAATCATACCAGCTCTTTTATCTTCTTGCATGAGAGGTATCAACATTGATTTGTAAGTTCTCTCCGGGAAATTCATCACAAATTGCCCGCCAGTAGCAATTGCAACACCAAAACCAACAAGATCACATAATCTGCATATAGGAAATACCAAATCTTTCAGGCCTTGCCACCTTAACAGACGGGCATATCTAACCCTACAGCTTATTATCTTTTTACCTGAAGGGGCCCATTGGCATGCCAAATTTAGTAATGATCCTATCTATGCGGAAGACGTCTGCGCCATGTTCAACTAGCAAAAGAGCAGCTTGGGTGTAAGGAAAGAACATTCTGTTGACAGCAAAACCAGTGCAGTTCCCCACTACTACAGGGGTTTTCTTTATCTTCTTGCCAACATCAAGCAAGTCTACAATAATTTGGGGCGATGTCTTTTGGGTGCGGACGATTTCCAACAATGGCATCACATGAGCCGGACTGCACCAGCCAATCAATCAATTTGACAGAACTAAAAGAAAAATGCAATAAAACAAAATTCATGGTTTCAGAAAACATTACCTGAAAAAGTGAGCTCCAATAATACGATCTTGAGATTTGGTCTTTTCCCCAATCAAATTCAAGTCAATAGTAGATGTGTTACTTGCTAGGATGCAATGCGAAGGGCAATACTTCTCAAGATCTGCAAATATTTGCTGCTTTAGAGATACATTCTCGATGACAGCCTGTTACACATATTAAGAGCAAGACACAGTTAGATACCAAGGATAATCAGAGAGTACATTCTATAATGAGAATACCAACCTCAATGACCATGTCCACATCTCTAAAACCTTCATAATCCAGAGCACCCTTGAGTAGGGAGAGAGTTTTTTCAAACTTCTCTTGACTCATTTTCCCTTTCTTGACACTGCTTTGCAAATTGGCTGCGGTATTACTGTATTAGTCACTGGCCATAACAAGTATAAGCTATCATATCAACACAAGACAATGGCTTTACCTTTTACTCTGCCCAACCCAGCCTGTAGGAATTTGTCATTAACTTCTTTCAAGATCACTGGGTAGCCACTACGAAGCAGTGCAGTTGCAATTCCAGAACCCATTAAACCACCTCCAAGAATTGCGACCTTTTTTATGCGTCGGGGTTTTAATCCTAAGTCAGTCACCCCTGGTACCTGCTTGTGTGAGGAAAGTAGTAGGCAGAATCAAGAGGTCAGAATTGAAGATTGACAAGGATGAACTATATCACCCTGCTTGGCACACTTATCGTAAAGATTTCATAGTTTAATGTTAATAAGCACCCAATTATGCAGTAACCAATCATCATAGCCTCGCATATTCAATCAAGAATGTGACTGTTGTAAGTATCATGTATAGAGAGACTATGCAATTCTCTACCAATTTCTGGAATAAAGCATAGTTCGATTATGTTTTTATTTGTATAGCAGTCATACAAAGACATCTACTGCTGATAAGCTTACCATATTCAAACATTGGGTCCATTACAGCATTACAAATCTTAGAGGTTCTCCTCATATCCATATGAACTCGAAGCAAACATTCAGTTTTGTTAAAAAGGAATATGAAAACAAACTAAAATTTTGAATCGCTATTTACACCAAAGTTGAAATATGAGACAATAATTTCTGTGTAAAGCATTTAACTCATTAACCTTTGTGGTTGCACGCTGAGCAAAGAAAACATTGACCAAGGCCTTGCAAGTGTCTGAATGTAGAAGAGCTTGAAATGCTTCAGCCTCCTGGAAATACCAACATTTTTTTAGATTTACAAATTGGGTAACTAGACAGAAAGCACAAAAGAAATAGAGCCAGAGCTAAACCTTCCAAAGCCCAGCACGTGGACCAGACACTATACCCTCTTCGATAACATCAATGACAACTAAGGGATGCTGGAGATTTGGAGCCTGTTTGCGCGTTTGAACTCTTGCGAACTTAAATATTTCCCTTGCCTCACCAAGAGGCTCAATCTTGTCAGTTTTGTGGAGACTGGCAACCCAAGGCTTTCTGCACTCCAAAATATCAAGAGCCCACTTACGAGCAGTACCCAGTAATTGGTTTGATGGAACTACAGCATCAACAAGGCCCAGATTAACAGCTTCCTCTCCTTTAACAGGCTTTGATGTCTACATTGATATATTAGAGCGAAAGGGTAAGAAGCAACTATAGTGCCAAAAATATGCCTCATAACTTAGAAAGAAATAGCAACTTACAAGAATCATTTCGAGGGACTTGGCAAGACCTACGAGGCGGGGGAGCCGCTGAGTACCTGAAATAGTGCAGATAAAATAAGTTAAAAGGAAGAAATGTGGTGTTGGATTACAGAGCACAGTGGTATGAGTACTGTTTATGATAGGGATCATATGTTTTGGATCCAAGGATTTAACAATAAACAGAACAAAAAAAATTACAGGACGTCCCATTTAAAGTTCTGCTGGCAATTAGATCAGACATCTAATAATTTCAATACCCCCGTTTAATCTAGACAATCAGGTACCTAAAATATGAAATGCTCCCTTATATATTAACTCAATACATGCATCGGCTTAAGCATTAGTGCACGGCAATTAGCTTCATTACACGGTTCCTTACATTTCTGCATGTCCTTTGACGATAAACAGTTTTTCCATGACACCATGTGCACCGTTTTTTAGTAGACATTTTTATCCTACTTATAAACTTCTTAGGCTCTCTGCGCAAATATCCTTTCGATTATCTTTAACAAACCCTAACGAATTTATATGCACCTCATGGATGGTCAAATAGATTATGATGTTATCTAGTCTTACAAAACTATGACTTTACCAGTGTTGACTATGCGGACATGTCTTGCTCTAAGGTTAATGTCATATATGCAGTATTCTATGAAGAAAACACACCAAATACTAGGCCATTTATTCGCGTGTATCATTTTCTTTTCTTTTGAAGACAGTGGTGGCCGAAACAGCTTGCGTAATTTGCGCACACCTCGGCTATTCCACCAGGTACCAGCACAGGTACCGGGCAACACTGCTCACAAAGGATAGGATTAGACAGATGAGAAAAAATGACCTAATGTAGTTTAAGACTCTAGACGTCAATAGTTCTCCTCCCACTCCATTAACCACTAGGCCACACCTTGGGTGCAACCACGTATTCATGTCTTACTAGTATCTGAAAAAGTATGCTTGGATAAACTGGGTATGTATTTGACATTCATGAACCTTTCTTACCCAATTTAATTTCCTCTTAAGGGTCAGAGGATGGACTTCTTTTAATGGCCCCAACAAATTTTTGGAGAGATAATTAACCTTTCATATGGAGAAATTTTAGAAATTAAACACTCTTGAGGTGTATTCTCGAAAAGATAATAGTGATCAAGAGATCGAAGCAACAGCTAGATTTTTAAATTTCTAACTAGTTAATGCTAACTAGAATGGGACATTAAGGTAACGTAATGTGTGCTTGAACATACTTTATTTCAAAACTACTGAAAGAATCCGAAATTCATAGTTCATAAAATTAGACTTGGTAAAAGATGACAATAAAATGTTTGTTTTTCAATTTTTTTTTAAATAGTGATTTATAAGTGCTTCTCTCAATATTACTTTATTTAGCCTAATAAAAAACAAAGTTTTAATTGGAAAAAAGGCCAATATGAAAAATTAAGAGTGTAATTCAATATAAGTACAATGTGCTCGCTCATACACAACAGTTATACAAGCTTTGATTGTTAGAAGGTGAAAAACCATGACCATATTAGCATTTCCTTCACCCAAAGCTGATGGTAGACTCCCGGGAAAAATAAATAAAGAGAAAATAACAATTTAAGCATAGAGTCAAGCTTGCTTACCTCCAAATCCTGGAAGTACACCAAGTTGAAGTTCTGGTAATCCAAGTTGTGCATTAGGAGTAGAAATTCGTGCATGACAAGCCTGATTTTAACGCATAAGGAGTCAGCAAATGATCAACAGGATAATTTATAGAGAACTATAACTTATATGTACCATTGCAACTTCTAGTCCTCCACCTAGAGCGAGACCATCAATTGCCGCCACAGAAGGTTTTCTTGCAGCTAGTATCAAGAGATAAATCAGCAAAATATAGACATCTTTAAACTGCACCCAATAGTTTGTCTCGAGGAAGAAGATAAAAATCCTAAAGGCTCACCTTCAACGGTGTCAGTGAGAATCTCCACTGATATAAAACCAGGCTTCGGTGATTCAACTGTGAAAATATTGAAGTTAGCTAAGAAAACTCTTGCAGCACCATAATAGAAAATAAGTAAAATGTAGATGTTACCTGTTCCTCCCTGCAGTTTACCAAAGGCACTGATATCAAAACCACCAGAGAACTTGCCATTTGCGCCTACAAATGTTTACACATTCAAGCTTAATATGTCACCCATTGGATATATAAAGAATGAATCTTTGGCCTAACTCAACCTCAAAAGCTAGCTCATGAGGGGAAGATTGTCCAAGTACATATAAGGAGACCAATTCCCCATCCCTTTTTTTGATGTGGATACTTAACACTCCCCCGCACGCCCAGGCCTCGTTAACTGGAGCGTGGATAATATAATATGGGGACCCAACATCGGTGAACAAAGATTTGGGATGGGTCTGGCTCTAATACCATATATAAAGAATGGATCTTGGGCCTAACTCAACCTCAAAAGCTAGTTCATGAGGGGAGGATTGTCCAAGTCCATATAAGGAGACCAATTCCCCATCCCTTTTTCGATGTGGATACTTAAAGTTAACAGGATATATAAGGAGACTGTGGTTTCTTGACATTTACCTGTCACAACAATTGCTTTCACATCATCCCTTCTTAAGGCCTGCTCGTAGTTTTCTTTCAAGCTGTACAGCACTGAAAAGAAATTGCAACAGTATAAAATCAATTACTGATTCAAAATATTGAGCATCAAAATTGGAAAATCATGAAAGTACATTTCAAGGAAAGACGAGCTTTTCTTATCCAGTTCTTCTGACCTCTTTTACAAAAGTAAACACGAGACGAAGCAACTTTAGTATCTTTCTCGTAATTATATTTACCAACATCAACAATTAAGCAACTTTAGTATCTTTCTCCTAGTTACATTACCAATATCAACACTTTAAAATATCGTGTATAACACAAATGTCAATCAACTCCCCTCAATCCAAAAGTAGTTAAATCCACTATAAAAAACATATATAGTTCCGCTTTAAAACACATATCTTTTAACACAAACTTGGATCACAAAAAATTCATACATGCTTCCAGAGAAAGAACCCCCTCTATCAACACTACGCAAAAGAAGTGGCAGTCAAGCTCAAAGGAATCTACCAAGTGCAGTCACATCGTATAGCATATGGATCAAAAAGCTCTATAAGTCTTGTTTATCTGTGCAAGGGCATGTTTTGTCCATTATGAAAGGTCCAGCACTTTCTCATGCAGTATTGAATTCCTCGCTCTTACATAATGTTTCAAAAATATTGCTCTGTTTGATGTCCCATCAAATAATTTACAATAACATTCTACAGTGCCCACCCTTTATATGTCCTTTACTATTGCTCCTTTTTGGAACTATGGTCCTTAGTGCCCCAATGATCTTGGTGAGATACTAGCTTGATGATATACGTCAAGCACAGTTTTGCTACGAAAAGTTGCCTAAAACAAAGCAATGATACTGACAAGTAACACATCAAAGACAGACATAAGAAAGTGGACATAATACGTAAACGCGCCTTTTAGCTTGAACTCTTTGGATGTGCAACGTAGGCACTTAAACTATCATAAAGTTGAAAAAGTAAACACACGTGTCCTAGGGAAATCTCATGCGATTTGTCAGGTAGACGTGTGTATCTCACGCGATACAATCTACTCTATAAATCACATGTTTTCGTTACTCAAGTCAATTAGCATTTCAAAGGATTGATCATTTTTTCAATAACATAATATCGAAACCAGCTTGCTACTGCCTCAGCTAATTCCACATGTACCTATCTACCGACCCCTATTAGCACCCTATAACTCCATCTACCAACAAGAAATATTACTTGGTAAATTTTTTTTCCTCCCCATTAAAAGGATTAATTAATAGTTCTAACTCCTACCATTCTTTTTTTATATAATTATGATGTCCAGACTAGTGTGGAGCACCTCAACTAATTTCACAAAATACGTACCACCTCAGACCCCAACTAATTTCAGAAAATTCGTGTCATCCCACACCTCAACTTAAACTAATTTCATGAAACAAGTGCCACCTCTGCTTTCAGCTCAACTAATTTCATGGAATATGTGTAACCTCACATCTCAACTCAACTAATTCCACAGGATTCCAATCACCTCATACCTCAGCTCAACTAATTTCACGCCACCTCACCTCAACTCAACTAATTTCACACCACCTCACACCTCATCTAATTTCTCGAGATCTATGCCACCTCACACCTCGAACTCATCTAATTCTAATGTCGAGGCCAGTTTGTGAACACCTTAATTAATTTTACGAATTACGTGCACCTCACACCTCAACTAGCTTCATAAAATACATGCCACCTCACACTACAGCTCAGCTCAATTAATTTCAAAGAATACGTGCCACCCCACATCTCAACTCAACTAATTTCACAAAAATCTGTGCCACCTCACCTCATCTAATTTCACGAGATCTGTGCCACCTCACACCTCAACTCATCTAATTCTGATATTGAGGCCAGTTTGTGCACACCTTAATTAATTTTACAAATTACGTAACCTCACACCTCAACTAGCTTCATGAAATACATGCCACCTCACACTACACCTTAGCTCAACTAATTTCATAAAGTACCTGCCACCTCACACCAGCATCAGATATCACACGTAAGTTTATCCATCTACGCTACAACAGATTTAAAAAAATCAGATACGATTGAAATTTGATCGTGATACTCAACTCACTTCATTGATCATTGTTTCATTAATAATTCACAATTAAAAAAATGAAACTATAAGATGATTGAGATCTAACAAAAACGAATAAACGTACCATCTAACGCAAGAGAATTAACAGGAGGATTAATAATCGTAATGACAGCAACTCCATCAGCTCCAACATCAATAGTAGTTCTTCCTTTTGTATTGCTATTACTAGTCATTTTTCTGATCGGAAACTGAAAATTCCGGCGACAATTATGATCGGAAAACGGGAAACTGATCGGAGAAGATTGAATTTGTTTAAAAGATTTTGTAAATGGAAAAAAGAGAGAGTGATATTTATGGGGAGGAGATAACGTGACGGTACGGTGAACAATGACGTAAGGGTGTGTTTGGATGAGAAGTAATAAAAGATAAGTATTGAAACTTCCGATAGTTATTTTCTTTATTATATCACTATCTTATCAAATAATTTTAATCTCCATGGTATACGTGTCACCTCACACCTCAGATCGATTAATTTTACGGAAATATATGTCAATTCACATATCAGCTCGACTAATTTCATAAAATACATAACAACTCAACTCAATTAATTTTACAAAATAAGTGTGACCTCACACGTCAACTCAACTAATTTGATGAAGTATGTGCCTCCTAACGACTAATTTCATAAAATATATCACCTTAATTTAATTAATTCTACGAAATATGTGTCACCTCACACATCAACTCACTTTAACTTCATGAAATACGTGTCACCTCACACCTCAGTTCAATTAATTTCACCAAATACGTACCAGATCACATCTCAGCTAAATTAATTTCACTAAATACACGTCACATCATACCTCAGTTCAACTAATTTCACGGGAATACATACCACCTCACACCTTCGACTAATTTCATAGAATACACATCGCGTCACACCTCAGCTCAACTAATTCACCGAATACCCGTGACCTCACAAATACATGCCACATCACACCTCAACTCAACTAATTTCACGGGAATACATACCACCTTACACCTTTGACTAAATTCATAGAATACACGTCATGTCACATCAGCTCAACTAATTTTACAGGAATACATACAACCTCACACCTCAACTTGACTAATTTCATAAAATACACACCACGTCACACCTCAGCTCAACTAATTCACCAAATACATGTCACATCACCCCTCAAGTTAACTAATTTTACAAAAATATATACCACCTCACACCTTCGAATAATTTCATAGAATACATGCCACCTCAGTTCATCTAATCACCTTGATTAATTTTACGAAAAAACATGTCACCTCACACATCAACTCAATTAATTTCATAAAATGTCCCACCTAATGCCACCTTAGCTCAATTAATTTCACGAAATACATATCACCTCACACATCAACTCAACTAATTTTATAAAATATGTGCCACCCAATGCCACCTCAGCTCAATCAATTTCACGAAATATATGTCAACTCATGCCAACGTCATTAAAACTAAAATAGATTAAAAAAATCACTTAATATTTTTATTTTTCCGATGAAATCCTCAGCTCACTTCATTGATCACTACCTACGATGTAAACAATTCACAAATGAGAATGTAAGATGAATGAGATCGATCGAACAACAATCAATTTAACGTACCATCTAATGCAAGAGAATTAACAGGAGGATTAATTATTGTAATGACAGCAACTCCATCAGCTCCAACATCAATCGTAGTTCTTCCTTTTGTATTACTACTCATTTTTCTGATCGGAAAATGATAATTCCGGCGACGGAAAATGGGAGAGTGATCGGAGAAAAATGAAATTGATGAGAGAATTTTGGAAATGGGGAAGAGAGAGTGGTATTTATGGGGAGAGAAATGACGTAAGGGTGTGTTTGGATGGTAATCTGTTTTTTAGGAAGTCAAAAAAGGAAGATTAGGATTTTGGTTTAGGGGTTGTTTGGTTTGGAAAATAATTGATTTTGGATTTGTAATGTTGAGACTAGATTAATGTGGTGTTAAAATAATCTTGTAATTGTGATTTGATTAATTTTAAAATTGGTAATGGAATCAAATCTAGTTAAATGTAAGATAAAATATGAAATTATTTCTGTTTGTAAATTTATTTAACTAAATTATTTTTTATGTTGTAAGAGATTGATTGTATTTAATCTTTTATTAAGATATAAATACTAATTGATATAAGCGTGCTCTTTAAATTGATATCAATTAGTATTTATATCATTCAATTTTGAGTATGTATAAGTAGATACTTAAGTAGCCACGCACGCCGTGCATGACAATTCAACTAAAATCATTTGAATTGATTTGTATATATTACATAAATGTATATATCTACGTATTCAACTTTATATAAATTTAAGTATATATTTATACATATTTAAAATTAAAGAATGTAAATATCAACTGTGATCAAGTTAAACGATGGGTTTATATATTAAGTTTTTTGTTTTTCATTCGGTGTTTGATATCTGCATTGAATCCCCGACTAATCTAAATCGCGCGTTACAGGGCTCATTAAGGTGACAGCGCTCCCAACAGAGTTTTCTTCATATCTATGGTCGAACTCTTGACATCTGATTAAAGGTGGAGCAGCCTCATTCACTACACCACAACTCATGTTGGTATTAAGTTTATTATTAATGGAACTTTTGATAGGCTTCAAATTATTTGAGAACAAAGTGTTAAAGAAAATTAATTTAGTACATTTTTTAACAATGATATTTTACAGTAGTATGGTCAAAGGGTCCAACCAAACATATTAGATAATTAAGAAGATAGAGTATGGGAGCCCACAAGTGATATTTCCAAAGTTCACACATCCCAAGGTTGTTGTAGGTAAGCCATTATTATTATATCCAATTGATTTTATTTACATTTTGAGAAATCATATACCAAATATTTCAATGAATATGCAATAATATACGTTTGTCAACTATAAAATCTTATTATTAATAATATAAAATTACATTTGGAATTTAAGTTACATATTTTTCAAATTTTTAAAATTATGCCATTTTAATTGGAATGAAAGTTTTGTCTTCGATGGCAAGGGCATAACTGAGTGAGCTAGTGTTCTATATGAGAGACCTTAAAACGAATTTAATGTTCGTCTGTAATTCGGTCATGAACGGTTTAGATTTTGTATGATTTGTGAGTTATTGCACAGTGAGAAGGTTATCACAAAGTCTTCATCACAAAGTACTCACTCAAAGGAACAGGCATGAGCAGTTTATATTTTTGTATAATTTGTGAGCTATTGCGAGGAGGTATCACAAAGTCTTCACTTAAAGGATAGATAAAAAGATATTATCTTCCTTGCTTTACTTTTTTGTGGAATGTGTCTAACTTATACATAATGTAGTTTTTCGTCTGCATTAATATATGTTAAATTTTTTTTTCAAATTTGATATGTTGATGGATTTTGTTTGGTAGGAAATTTAGTATGTTCATCAAAAATTATTTGGTGATCTATATTCATCATATTCACCATAACTAACGTTGTTTGTTTAGATATTTCGAAATCATGAAATTCAAATTCATAAATTTGATTGTTTTTCATGTGTATCAGTAATGATAATTTGTTTGAATTTGGTTGATGGAACAGATTGGTTTGAAATTTGACGTGTCCATCACAAAGATTTGATTACCAGCTACTATATTTGTCATGAATAACACCGATTATTCTAATGTTTCGATGCGATGAAATACTAATTCATAAATTTGATTATTTTTTAAAGAGATAACATATTGAAACACTCCTAAACTTGTAGTCAAAATTTACTTTAGATTCTAAACTTGTATGAGAATTATTTACCCCCTTAACAACTTTGAACTGAATTTATTTCACCCCTCTAAATCTTATCCAAAGTCAAGACTAGGTAGTGTTGGACACGCGCGTTTTTTATTCGTCCACGTCATTTAATGAATCCATTTACTAAAACCCGACCCATCCCTTACTAAAACCCGACCCGACCCTAATAAAGCCGACCCAATCATTAAAATCCGACCCAACCCTAACAAATACCCCTAATTTCCTCACTCAATGACATTTCTCTCACTTTAGCTGCAAAAAATCGCAAATTTAGGTTAATTTTCAACTCCATTTCACTCAAAATCATATGATCTACAACTTGATTAGGGTTCTAACAGGTTCGTTTTAGGGCTTTTCGTAAATTGTTTAAGTTGTTTTATTTGGATTTAGGTTTTTTCTATGTTGTAAAAATTGATTTTATTGTAAAGATCGTACCTTTTCTTAAAAAAAAATTCAGATTACCCATGGATTTTGCATATATTATATTGAGGTTTCATAATGGAGGAAGGTTACAGCAAAAGCCTCGTATAAAGTACCATGGAGGTATTCTTACAGATTGTTTTGGTGTCCATATTGATAGGTTTTCATACTATGAGTTTGTTGGGTATGTTAAAGAAATTGGTTATAATGTTGAATCGTGCATTGTTTATATGAGACCTTCTAAACGTAATTACCTAATAAAAGTGACTTCTGATAGGGATATTTTGAGTATTGTACCTCAACTTAAAAATTGAGATATTGTTCAGCTATATGTATCACATTTAGTAGATGAACCCCACGTGGTCCCTAAAACACCTGCTATTGAATATATTTCCCATGTGGGTGGGGAATCTTCTACTTCTTTTGACAAAGAGTCTAGTCAAGACTGTAGGATAAGTGAAAAATTAGGGTTTGAAGATGGCTTTGTGGAGGCTGACACACCTCAAGAGCCTTTTGTGAGTGAAAATTTAAATAGTGGTGCTACTGCTACTAGTGTTGAAGAGTGTAATGTATTTGGTGTTGTATGTTCTAATGGTGAGGAGTTAGGTGGTGTAGAGGAAAATTTGGGTAGTGGTTTGTTGCAACTGTTGTGCAGAACTTGAGTAGTGCACCCTCTGCTAGTACTGTTGAAAAGAGTAGTGGTAGTGGTGTTGCTGCTACTGTTGAACAGAACTTCAATAGTGATGGTGGTGGGGTTACTGCTAGTAGAGAGTATATTTTGGGTAGTGATTGTTGTGTTGCTCCTCATGATGAGCAAAACTTGGGTTAGACTAGTTTTGTTATTGAATCAGATGTGCCAATAATTCCATCGGATGATACTGTAAATTCAGATTACGAAGACTTTTTTTATAAAGGTGAAGCTGAATATGGTAGTGATGTTCATGATGAAGTTAGAGTTTTGAGGGAAGAAAAAAGAGCTGCCAAAAAAGAAGAGATAGAAGAAAAAAAAAGAAGAAAAAGGAGCCTAGAACTGAAGGGGTTAGTTTAGGTAAAAAAGGAGTTGACTTAGGATATGATGAGTTTTTATCCAACAAAAAACTTACTTTAGAGGGAAAAATAGCTGGAGATGAGCCATATTTTGATTCTGATGTAGATGTTAGCTTTAAAATAGATAGTGATGATGGCAATGATGGAGATGATGAAGCAGAACAATCTGGAAGAAGAGAAAGAAAAGCAAGGAGAACAAAAAGAAATCATAAAAGAATTGTCTTTGATCCTACTTGTAAAACAATAGTTTGGGAGCTTGGTCTTTGTTTTGAAAATGTTCAGCAATTTAGAAAAGCTATTACTATGTATGTCGTGCAAGAACATGTAGAATTAGACAAGTATGTGAATGAACCAAAAAAGGTGAGAGTAAAATGCATTGATGGTTGTCCATGGTTGTTGTTTGGAAGCCATGATTCTAGAATTGGAGATTTTCAGGTGAAGAAGTATAATCCAGTCCACATATGTAATGCCACAACCAAAAACAAACTTGTGAATTCAAAGTACTTGGCAGAGAGATACAGAGATAGGATTATATTTGAGCCTGGTATTAGAGTTTTTCAGTTTCAAAACTTGGTGGAAAAAGAATTGAAGGTATATATTGGGAAGACAGTGGCAAGAAAAGCTAGGAATATTGTGTTGCAGCAGATCATAGGTGACCATGTAGAGGAGTTTAAAAAGATTCTGGATTATAAAAATGAGCTTTTAAAGACCAATCCAGGTAGCACATGTGTGGTGAAGCTTAGTGAAGAAACCTTTGAAGATGGAAAAAAATAATTTGTATCATTTTATATATGTTTTGATGCTTCGAAGAAAGCATTCAAAGATGGTGCTAGGAGATGTATTGGATTTGATGGTTACTTTTTGAAAGGTGTTTGTAAAGGTCAACTACTTGTGGTTGTTTGTAAAGATGGGAATAATCAGATGCTACCATTAGCCCGGGCAGTGGTTGAAGTTGAAAACACATTCAATTAGAGATGATTTATAAGACTTGTGAAGAATAATCTTGAGCTGGGAGATGTGTCTGAAGTAACTACTATCACTGATATGCAGAAGGTAAAGCATTTGTTAGTAATTGTCTTTATTTTTTTCTTTTAACTATATTTTCTTTTTTAACTATAATCTCTAACATTTATTATTTCTTGAAGAGTCTTGACAATGCAATTACAGAATTGCTGCCAAATGCTGAAGAAAGAGTGTGTGCAAGACATATTCTAGCTAACTGGTCCAAAGTTTGGAAGGGTATTGAAAGGAGAAATTATTTTTGGAAGTGTGACAAATCCACATATGAGCAAGAATTGAGAAGAAATTTGGATCATATGGAGCTTTTAGGTGATAAAATTTGTGAAGATCTTTTGTGGTATAACATAGAAAGGTGGTCCAAAGTGTACTTCAAGTATCATAGTTGTTGTGACAGTGTTGACAACAACATGGTTGAAAGTTTTAATTCATGGATATTGGGGCCCAGACACAAGAATATCATCACAATGCTTGAAGAAATAAGGGTCAAGGTGATGAGAAGAATAGGACAGCTGAGACAGTTTGTTGACACTTGGTTAACTGATATTTCTCCAATAGCACTAAAAGTATTGCAAGAAAACACGACAAAATCAATGAAGTGTACCTTAGAGTGGAATGATGAGTTTGGTTTTGAAGTTAAGGATAGCTGTGGCAATACTTTCATAGTGAATCTGAGAGATGGAAGTTGTACTTGTAGGTCTTGGATGTTGAAAGGTATACCTTGTTTTCATGCCGTAGCTGCACTACATTATAGGAGATTGGAGCCAATTCATTATGTTGCACATTGGTATACCAAGGAAACCTACCTCAAGACTTATAGTTACTACATCCAGCCTGTTGCTAATATTGAAATATGGTCAAAATCAACCAACCTTTCTGTTTTACCTCCAATAATAAAAAAAACTGCCAGGCAGACCTGGAGAATCTAGAAAAAAGGAGTAAAGTAAAAACAAGACTGGAAAGTTGTCTAAACATGGCGTTGAGATGAGCTGCAGTATATGTCATGCTAAGGGTCATAATAAGAAGGGTTGTCTTTTGGCTACAAGTTCAACAAAATCCAGTGTAGGTTCCTCCGCAGCAGCAGGCACAAAAAGAAGAAGACCAAAAGGGTCTACAAAGGTAACAATTGACTTGTCATTTACTACTAGTTCATTTCTCTGTTATTTTCTTACATTTTTTGTTATATATTGTAAGCTACTGCTGTTGCTGGTGGCAGAAGAAGGGGAGCTGTTGCTGCTGCTGCTGGTAGAGGAAGGAGAACTGCTACTGTTGATGCTGGTAGAGAAAGAAAAACTGATGTTGCTGCTGCTGGTAGAGGGAAGGGAGTTGATGTTGTTATTGCTGGTAGAGGAAGGGGAGTTGTTACTGCTGGTAGAGGGAAAGAAGTTGATGTTGTTGCTGCTGGTAAAGGAAGGAGAGTTGTTGCTGCTGGTAGAGGGAAGGGAGTTGATGTTCTTGCTGCTGGTAGGGGAAGGGGAGTTGTTGTTACTGGTAGAGGAGGGGGAGTTGTTGTTGGTAGAGGAAGGGGAGTTGCTGCTACTGCTACTATAGATGGTGTTGGTAGAGAAAGAGGACCTGCTGTTGATGTTACTGTAGGTAGTATTGGTAGAGGAAGAGGAGTTACACTTGCTGCTGGTGTTGGAAGAGGTAAAGGGGCACCTTTTAAAAGACCTAGGATGATTGGAATGGGGGGTGTTTCAAACAGAAAGTGTTTATAAAATTCTCAATATAAGTTAAATTTGATGAAACTTCTCTAGTTTAAAATATATCTTTTAAAAGTCTTAAAATAAATTTGTTCTACTTTATTTTTTTAGCCTGGAATGCCTATGAACTCCTCCATAGTGACTGGACATCTTGGACATCACAAACCCAAATTCGGTGTGAAATGGAAAGGAAAGAAAGCTATGACACAACAAGATCTCGAAGTAATGAGAGCACAGAAAATGATAAGGACAAGGTCAAATGCTGCTGAAGTAAATCATCTAAGCCAAACAAGTTCATCAACCTTTCAGTAAAAGCAATCTGATTTTTGTTTTTGTGTATTGATGTTGTGTACTGAAACAATAGTGACTTCCACTTAGGCAATTTCTATTTTGATTAGTGACTTCAATTATGCAATTGTGACTGCACGTATGTGTAATTGCAAGATGTAAATGTGACTGCCCTTTTGGCTATATATTTTTGTTAGAAATATGAGCAGTTGTGACTGCATTATGTTGAAAAATATTTGTTTGAAGCATTTATGATCCCGTTTCTGCACAATTCTCATTTGACTATAAGTAGTTGTGGTTAATGATAGTTTTTGCAGTCTTGCTTAACTAGTTGTGACTATAAGCAGTTGTGGTTAACTTCATTACAAAAAAAGTTGCACTATTACAAAAAAACAAATGCTTATAATACAATCAATTCAACTACTTTTCTTCATATATATCAAGACAACCAACAGCTGAATACATTACAAAAGAAGCTTAAAAGAAGCTGCACTGCAAAATACAACAACCAAGTGCTCAAGAGACAGTCACCAGCCAAAGTAGATTACAAAATAAGCCTAAAGAAGCAACACCAATCACAAAATAAGCTAGATATCTTCTAACAAGAACAAACACCTTAAGGTAACCTCATTGAACCTTTCTTTATATGTATCATCCCAAGCCAATAGCTTATAGCTATTAGTAGTGGAGAACAACAAAACACAACAAATTTAGCAATTCTTCTCCACTTCTTCTCTCTTTCTTTGATCTTCTCAACCTCTTCTTCTAACTTCTCCAATTTCATATCAACACAATTATCATCTTTGGATTCTTTAGGCTTGTCTACTTCATGAGAAGTTTCCTCAACAAATTTATTCAACTCAACTTTTTCAACTTCATTAATCGATGCATGATTGTCAATAAATTGAGAACACTCAACTAAATTCTCAAGCTCACCTAATTTCTTTATTAGTTTTGGAATCACATATTTGGATCTCGGATCAATATCTTCTCTATCCCTTCAACACCAACAGTTGCAAGATCTTGGACCCTTCAATGGTGAAAAATAAAGAATGAATTAGTCTTTAATCAAGTCTATCGGAATAGTAAAAGCAAAAAAATTGATATCTACCCCATAATAAGGACAAGCCCAAAATCTTCTTCCGGAATTCTTCTAAGTCCAAGATGTCTTCATTTGCAACAAAAATCCATGATTACAATGAACTTCTTTGTACAAAGCATTATCATTTTCTTCCATACAAAGTTTAGTCAAATTAACTGACCTCATTGCGTGCTAGAAAAATAGATTACGGTTCTTCAAGAGCACTTACATTTGAAATGAAAGAGAAACCAATCTCAAAATTATGCTTAAATTTCGGAGAGGAAGCAGATTTTGAGAAATTGAGGAAGAAGAGAAGTAAATTAGGGTTTTTGAGGATGAAATTGGGTTAGGTGATTTGGGATTTATACCCGTTAAGAAAATTTAAAAGAATATTTTCAATTAAAAAAAATATAAAAGGCAAAGACAAGACTTCGACGCACCCAGCAACACGCGATCTCACTTTGGCTTCTAAGGGGTGAAATAAATTCAGTTCAAAGTTGTTAAGGGGGTAAATAATTGTCATACAAGTTTAAGATCTAAAATAAATTTTGGCTACAAGTTTAGGGGTGTTTCGATGCATTATCTCTTTTTTAAATGTGTATTATTACATGCTAAAATTTAGTGTGTCCATTAAAAATGACCTGATGATTTTGACTTAAGCTAGTAGGAGACATAATTTAAATAGTGGCATCTAAGGCTATTAGTGCAAATGTCCCGGGTGTTCTACATGTTAGCCCAATTCATTGTTTGGCCCAATATCACACTCCAGAACTATAGCAAAGATTTGGCAAGTTTACCTTTTTGGGATAATTATTTAGCAAATGGTCATCTTTTTATTCCTTTTGCTATTTATTAATGTTTTACCATATTTTAAAAATTCGTTTCGAACAACCTGAAAATCTTATGAGGAACACTAAACCACGTTCTAAAATTTTGAGCGATATTGCAAACGTTAGACGACAATCTAATGTTTTGTTTGTAAGGTTGAGAATCATATGAGCAGACGTTAATTCTGAATCTAAACATTCGAAAGGATAATTTTCGCAAGACTATATTTGCAAAGTTTTTAAATGGTGTACAAATTATAAACCAATATTACTTGAAAATAATGCAAGAAGATTTAAACATTAAGTAACACATTTAATAACATAACTTAATTACAAGACGAGTATATAAAATCATTTATTCAATTACATCGAAAGGTACTTTATACCAACTAAAATCCCACAAGTGAAGACTGGACAGGGTAGAGCGTAGCAGACCTTATCACTACCTCGGAGTGGGAGAGAGGCTGTTTCCGAAAGACCTTCGACTCAACTACAACCAATTCAGGTACAAAGAAGAAGGAAAAATCACGAAAATTTAACAACAGTAACAAGGGAATAGTGCAACATCTACGAGAAACGTCTACAAGAAAGAAACAACAACAATAACATAAGTGTGTGTATATATATACACACACCCCCCCAAATCATAGTAACAAGGGCTAAACTTTTAAACCTTTAAGTAGAAGAAAAGCCCATCAAGAAATTATGAATTTGTTTGTTAACTTCAATGGGCTTTTCTTGTTGAAGAAAATGGCCAACATTTTCCAATATAACCACTTTTTCTAGTAAAGGCACATCTTTTTTCATTCCACCATTGTTTATATAATCTTTTGCTCCATTGTAAGTTGAATCCAAATCTCCCACAATGAACTTCACTGGTACTTTCACTTTTGCACCTGTCCATGCTGCTGTCAATTCCCAATTTCTACATTTCAAAGTCGGAGTAGTTTTGTTAGTTAAAAGACAAGAGGGAGTCACTCGAATGGTAAACAACCCAAGGCTGTGAGTTTCAGTCACTAATGGAGCAAAAAAATGTGGGGTTCAAAATCAATTGGGCGTCGTGCGGAAGTTAATAGTTGCAAACCATAAAGGCGATAAATCAACAAAAAAATGTGTGGGATTCGAAATCGGTTGAATGGTCATGCAGAAGCTAATAGTTGCAAATCATAAAGATGATAAATCAGATGACTGGTAAAGTTGTTGCCATGTGACCAGGAGGTCACGGGTTCAAGCCTTGGAAACAACCTCTGACAGAAATGCAAGGTAATGCTACGTACGATACACCCTTCTGATGGGGCCCTTCCCCGGACACCGCGCATAGCGATAGTTATAGTACACCGAGCTGCCCATTTTTTATTTATTTTATAGTTTTCAGACATTTCAATAGCTCAAGAAACTGATCAAATGCTAAGGATAGTGTATTCGAACACTTGCTCGAGGCATTTTCTCTATCCCTTCTCACCCCGGTAAGCAAGGATACCTTACGTTCTTGAACCGAAAACCATATATTCACCTGTTGCCCATCAACGACGCCTTTAAATCTAATCTTACGGCCTGGACTCACCCATCGTGAATTACTTAGGGGTCGTTTGGTAGAGTGTATAGGAATAATGCAAAATATGGTGCATCAGTAATGTTTGAATTAATAATATTTGTGTTAGCTATGCTTACATTTTTCTTATGCAATATTTGATTTGATGTATTAAAAATACATGAATTGCAAAATTTTCTTTTAAAAAAATAATTTTTTACAAAAATACCCTCGGTGGAAAAGATTTTGAGGAATAATTATGTCTTTAATCATGTTATCCATTGCATTACTAATACCATAAATTTTGAGGTATTAGTAAATACACACCTCAATACGCAATAGAGTGTATGACTAATACAAACATTAGTTATACATAGGCTAAAAATGTACCAAACAAGGTACTAGCAATACACATTAATTAATGCATGCATTCTTTATTTCAATACACTCTACCAAACGACCCCTTAAAGGCATTTACATGATCGAACATTGGACATTCACTAAAACAAGAATGATAGCATAACATGACAACAACTTTATCAGTTATACCAAGACTCTCCTTCTTTTCTCAAGTTACATTATCAGATTAGATTAAAAAAGGACAACTCGGTGCACTAAAGCTCCCGCTATGTGCACAGTCTAGGGAAGGGACCCCACCACAAGGGTGTATTGTATGCAGCCTTACCTTGCATTAGTACCAACGAATGTTTTCAAGACTTGAACTCGTGACCTCTTGTTCACATGACAACAATTTTACCAGTTACTCCAAGGCTCCCCTTCATTACCGGATTAAATTTAAAAAGGGTAGTTCGATGCACTAAAGCTCCCACTATGCACAGGGTCCGGGGAAGGTCCCCACCACTGGGGTGTATTATACGCAGTCTTGCTTTGCATTACTGTTAGAGACTGTTCCTAAGGTTTAAACCCGGGATTCCTAAGGCTTGAACCCGGGACTTCTTGATCACATGAAAACAACTTTACCAGATTAGATTAAAAAAGCACAGTCCGGTGCACTAAAGCTCCCGCTATGCGCAGGATCCGAGGAAGAGCCCTACCACATGGGTGTATTGTACGCAAACTTACCTTGCATTACTGTCGCAGACTGTTTCCAAAGGCTGGAACCCATGACCTCTTGTTTACATGGCGACAACTTTACCAGTTACTCCAAAACTCCTCTTCACTATCGCATTAGAGTAAAAAAGGGCAGTTCGGTGTACTAAAGCTCCCGCTATGCACAGGGTCCGAGGAAGGATCCCACCACAAGGGTGTATTGTACGTAGCCTTACCTCGCATTACTGCCAGAGGCTGCTGTTTTCAAGGCTTGAACTCTTGATCACATGACAGCAACTTTACCAATAACTCCGTTCAAAATAATACTAATTTCCTACTAAAATGAAAAGTGTCACAAGTCACAACATACTTTTTAACCAAGCTATGAATCAAAGCTACGAACAGAAACTTACAGGTCAAGTGCTCTATAATAATTCAATCCACCAGTGAAGCCAGTCTTTTCATATTTGCTAGCATAGTAATCAATATCTTTCTCTGATAGCCAACAAGGCAAAATTACGGGACTATCATCAAAGGGCTTTCCATTAGGAATGTATAATTTCCCCAACACTTTCTTGGTTCCTATTTTTGCATACTCTGCTTCTACTTTTCCAGGTTCCTACATAAACAAATTAAACAATATAATATTAGTCATAGACATCGGTATTTAAGTTATACATACTGACAGTATAAAGATATTTAATGTAATGTAATGAAACATAACACTCATAAGGTTCAAAATCTATGTTGCTCGAACTCTGAAATGATATTGTTGCAAGGAGAACCTAGTACTCTTTATATGTATCTTTTTGAGGCGTTGTAGACCAATGTAAAGTTAAGCACGATAGCGTCTTATCTTTTAGATGTTATGGCCCCAACGGCCAAGTCTTGTATGTATAATTTTGGTTTTTCTCATCGATGCATTATGTCCATGTATGGTAGATAACTTTTGATTATCATAGTTACATGCACGAGAAGTACAAGGTTATGTATGGGTCACAGACCATAGATAACAAATATGAAAAGTCTATTAACTTTCAAACAAAACTCATCGATTTAGAAGGTTGAACTCATCGGCCACATGTTTTTATAGCATGAACTATATCGAGTTAACACACCAACAACAACAACAACAGCAACACACCCAGTGTTTAATCCCATAAGTCGAGTCTAGAGAGGTTGGTCATGTGTACCCAAGCCTTATTCTTACCTTATAAAGGCGAACTGTATCAAATCAAAATCACCTAAAACTTGTACACTTAAAATCCTGAATCCATCTCTATTCGAGCCACTAAGAACATAGAATGAAACATACCTGGAATCTAACAACATAAAAGTCATCTCCAAGAATAGCCTTGAATGTCTCAACTGGCTTTGCATTAGGATTCCTAGGTGAAAATGGGACACTCATATTAACCAAAGCCTTAACTTTATCAGGCCTGAACAAACAAAGATACCAAGCAATCATAGCACCCCAATCATGGCCAACAACAAACACTTCATCTTGCTCAGGCGCAATGGTATTCACAAGTTCCACCAAGTCACCCACAACTCTTAAACAGCTAAAGTTGCTTGGATCATCTGTAGGTACTCCTGTCAAGTCAGAGGCGAATTCAGAATTTAAAAACTTTAATATAATTCGTAACTTCAAGTTCTTTACAACAATAACAACAACAACAATAATCCCAGTATATCCCCACCTAGTGGGGTCTGGAGAAGGTAGAATGTACGCTGCAGTCCATACCACTACCTCCGAAGAAGTAGAGAGACTGTTTCCGATAGATTATGATTCAAGTTGGAGTATTATTAGAGTTGAGAGCAAATATAATACGATATGCTAACAACAATGGTATAAATGACTTCAACGCATAACTGCCATACCCCTAAATTATACCCGAAGTTCCTATGGCACACCAAAACTCAATGAAGGTTCTACTACACCCTAAACTCATTTTTCTATATTTTTGTTTTCCTTTTTGCCGACGTGGCAGCCAAGTAGCAAAATATTTCTGTGATCCTTTGTGCTAACTTGACAGCCATGCATGTTAGCACAAAAGGAGCATAAAGATATAGAAAAAAAATGAGTTTATATATGGGGTAATAAGACCATGGGTGGAGCCACCTATAACAAAGAGTGGTCACGTGCACAGCCTTTGTTGGAAAATTATGTTGCATGTATAGGTTAAGCGTTAGCTATTATGAGTGTGTATTTAATTTTGCACATCCTTTACGCAACTGAAAAGAAAATTTGCACACTCTTTGTCAAATTTCTGGCTCCGCCATTGAATAAGACCCCGTAAAACAGTGACGGAACTAGGATTTTCATTGAGGAGTACAGAAGTAAATATAGGAACTAGTGGAAGGAGGTTCAATAACTACTAATATATATATACATAAAAAATGTTTTTACCATATGAAACTAGTATAAAAGGGGTAAACTAGTATATATACTAGTATAAGTTTCCATCAAAAGGGGTTATTCGAACCCCTAGAGCAAAAGTAGCTCCATCGGCCACTGCCGTAAAGTTTAGGTGTGTCATAGCAACTTCGCATAGAGTCTGGAAGGTGCTTGTGCCTTATCTCATAAATTTAAAGAGAACATAAATGTACACAACAAACAATATACCACATGTGATCACACAAGTGAGGTCCCGAGAAGGATAGAATGTACGCAGATCTTACCAGTGGTATCTCCGTAGCCACGAAGATCAGGAGCCACAGCTCTATAACCATGTTCAGCCATGAATGAAATTTGGTGCCTCCATGAATACCATAATTCTGGGAATCCATGAATAAACAAAACAACAGGACCTTTTCCTTTTTCAACATAATGCATGTTTATCCCATTTACTTGTACAAATTTGTGATCAAAACTATATTCCTCCATTTCTAATGAAATTAATTTGGTTGTGTGTTCAATATAATAATCTTTGGTACACTTTTGGGATGCTATTTGTACACTTTATAGAGGTTAAATAACACGTAAAATGTAACCATTCACCTGATGTTTACGTCAATGCAATGAGTACTTTTTTTTTGAGGTTTTCATCCGATGTTGGATATTCGCATTGAAACTCGACTAATTCAAATTCATGCCGCATAGGGTCCATTCAATAATTCTATCGTCACTCCCTTAATTTCTTTTTAATTGCTCTCATCATTTTTCGTGAATCAATTTGATTAACTTTTAAAATTAAAGTAGATTAAATTAATTTAATTTTTTAAAATTAAAATACAAATATTTAAAAACTACATCAAAAATACTATTATAATGCGCAAGTAGTTAACATGGTTACTCAAACTAGATGAGGAATTTGACACGTATAGCAAGATGCTAGATGAGGAAAGCCATAAATTGGCCAAGTGCCAATTATATTATACCTATCACTATTAATAGAAAGAAAGTCAAAATTATTATTATTGGAAGATAACGAAGTGGTAGGATGGATAAGATTTTTCATTTATAAATTATATTCTGAAGTGTATTTTTTTCTTAAATAAGATCTTATGAGATGCCTATTTGGGTTAATTAACGTCACAAAGTGGATATCGAACATCAAATGAAATCAAAATAAAAATTATTTGTGCTAGTATTACTTTATCCTTAATGAGAAGATTCCAGTTCAAATCTTTGAAAGTTGAGTTGCCTTTGGTAGGGTATGTTTAGTAGAATTTTCCATGCTATTTTGATCCACTTATTATGGAGAGATTTACTTATAAGTTATACCAAAAGCAAATGTCTCATGCACTTGATGTTTACGTCAATACAATGAATACTTTTTTTTTTTTTTGGTTTTTATTCGGTATCCGATATCCACATTGAAACTCGACTAATTAAGATTCGCATCGCGTAGGTCCCATTCGGGAGAAGTGCTCCCTACCAAGTATTTTTCCATATTCAGGGCTCGAACCTGAAACCTCTGGTTAAGGGAGAAACAGACCATCCGCTGAACTATATCCTTTGGTGGTGTCAATAAAATGAATACGACGTAACGTAATGTATATGAACATGTTGTTACGATTTAAATAAAGGGCAAAACACATCGTCAGGCCCCTTAAGTACACGTTATCTTTCACTTAGGCAACTCAAGTGGACATTGGTTCATTTTGGCACTTCAAGTGGCCTTAAAGTGTGCCATTTTGGTACCTTTTGCTGAGTTGGCAAGGTGCGTATATTACACCTCCGCAAAGGTGCGTGAAAGCTATTTTTTGGCTGATGTGGCGCCCAATTTGGCCCACCAACAGTATATTAATTCATTTTCATTAATTTATATCTTTTTCCTTATTTTTATCCATCATTTTTGTCAATCTTAAGCTTATTTAATGGTGAAAATTATTGGGAGACATTTAAAAATTAGATACATATTTAGGAGTTTGTCTTGCCAAAAATAATATATTAACTCAACGCACATTAATTTATACTTCTTTCAAATTTTTATCCGTTATTTTTGTCAAGCTTACTTTATTTAACGGTAAGAATTATTGAGAGAAATTTATATACGCATTTAAAGGTTCGTGAAGATTAAATAATAAGCACCTTTTTTTTAATAGGGCAAAATTGATGAAGAAAAATAAAAAATGAGCAACATCAACGAAGAAAAACTAAAAATCAAACAAAATCGATGAAGAAAAAATAGAAAAATAAAGTTAAATCAGTGAAAAAAAATTGAAATCAAACAAAATCAATAAAAACAAATTAAAATCGAAGCATAAAAGCCAAGAAAAATCAGTGAAAAAAATTTAAAAATTGAAGTAAAATTGATGAAAGAAATTAAAAAATAAAGCTAAATCCGTGAAGAAAAATTAAAATCAAACAAAATCAAAAATTAAAAATTGAAGCAAAATAGATGAAGCAAATCTGAAAAAAATGAAGCTAAATTCATGAAGAAAATCTAAAAATCAAGTAAAATCAGTGAAGAAAAATTAAAAATCGAAGCAAATTCGATGAAAAAATTAAGGCAAAACCCATCGCCAAGCCCCTTAAGTACGCGTCATCTTTCATTTAGGCACCTCAAGTGAACATTGATTCATTTTGGCACCTCAAGCGGACTTCAAAAAAGACACGTGTCCACATTTTATTCGTCACTTTCCACCTCAGCGGCGCGTGTAACTCACACACTAATATTATTTTGCTGATTCAGCAAAACGTGTCAAAGTGACACACTTGAAGGCCGCTTGAGGTGACAAAATGAATCAATGTCCACTTGAGGTGCCTAAGTGAAAGATGACGTGTACTTAAGGAACCTGGCGATGGATTTTGCCTAAATAAAACCTAATAATTTTTGTTCAAACCTAAAATTTGTATGGAAAAATTATTGTATTTAATATGGACATATAATTTAATTAAAGCCCGATAAACAAAAAAAAAGTTGGGGTCTAAAATTCATAATTCTTTTGTCACTCCCTTCATTTTTTTTTAATTGCTCTTCTCATTTCTCGTAAGTTAATTTGATTAAATTTTAAAATTAAAGTAGATTAGATTAATTTAATTTTTTAAAATTAAAATGTAAATATTTAAAAATTACATCAAAAATACTATAAAGATTATAATGAGAAAGTATTGAACATGGTTACACAAACTAGATGAGGAAAGTCATAAATTGGCCAAGTGCCAATTATATTATACCTATCACTATTAATAGAAAGAAAGTCAAATTATTATTATTGGAAGATAATAGTTTGATAGACCCTATACTATGTCATTTTTGTAAGTTGAACACTTTTACTTACATGTTTGTCACCTGGATCCCTGAACCCACTAAAAATCAATATTTTAACTATTTTTTTGGTGAGTGTAACACACTCTCGCCACGTCAGCTGCCATGTCAGATTTCACGTCTGTCACGTCAGTTGCCACATCAGCCGCCACGCCATTTTTAAATATTACATTAAATTTTATGTTATTTTTAAAATGCTACACAAGAAATTAAATATTACTAAATAAATTTAAATAAATAAACTCTTTTTATAAATTGTAGAAATTCTAATACACAAACATTATTCGAACCTTTTGGTGTATTTTTCCTTAAATAAAATGTTATGAGATGTCTATTCGAATTAATTAAAGCCGCCATACGATATCGAACATCTTCTGACAAATTAAAAAAATATATATTACGTTGAGATGATAGATACCTCTCCGTGTTTAATGACAAGTTTCGAGTTCAAATCTTGAATATTGTATGTTGCTTTTGGTTGGATCTTTTAGTAGAATTTTCCAAGTTATTTTCACCACTTATATGGATAAGTTTACTCCAAAAACAAATACTATGTACTATTGATACGTGTACCTTTTGATGATGAATTGTGTAGTCATAATCAGAGAAGTTTTTTGAGAATTTTTCCATCATTATATCCACCAATACTTTTTAACAAAAATAAAATAAAATAAATTAGGGGTAGTTTGGTACGAAAATAAGTAATTGAAGAATTAGTAATGAAGGAATTACTAAGAGAGAAGTATCGATTATCCCTGAACTTGTCACGTTTTATTCATAGTACACTTAAATTTTGACTAGTTTTAAGTATCCCTCGAACTTGTTATTTTGCAACATCGCGTGACCCTTTTTTATTGATGTGGCAAAATGTTTGAGTGTGTGATGGAAGTATTTTTATGCCAAATCAGCTTTTTCAATGATTAAAAACGAAAAAAATCCATTTTACTTTAATTTTTTCAAAAAATTCAGTTATCCCTCTTCCTATTTATTATCTCTCTTCCTCCATTACTTCTAATCTAAAAAAAAATTCATCCGTTTATTAATTAGTTTATGAAATAAAAATTTCATCCGTTAATTTTGTAAAAAATCCGTTTATTAATCTAAAAAAAATTTCATCCGTTTATTAATTCAATCTAAAACTCCAGTTTTCATTCCTATGAAAGTCCTTCAATTTTGTAATCTTAATTATATATATCATATGAGTTATTGCAACTAAGAAAATGTACTAAATATCGAAAATAGATATTTTAAAAATAATGACAAAACAAACACTAAAGAAAATAAATGTAGTTATATTGGTTATCGAGTTTTAGTCACTAACGATTTGATTTTCGATTTAACCGATAAAAAAATATTCATAAAATAGAAAAAGTAGTCATGAAAAAAAATCGAATCTTAGTTGCAATCAAAATTCTACTTATATATATATATAAGGTGTAAAATAATAATTTAGTATAATCTTATTGGGTTATCGGTTTACCCAATAACTTAATAAAAAAAATCGAAATCGAATCAATAATCCAATAATATTTTTTTACAAAATCATTAGTAAATCTTAACCCAATAACGATAAATCAATAACATTTTTATCGGTTCTATTTTTGTACACCCCTAACTTAAACTGTAATTTCTTACTCCATTAATTATAATAAGAAACGTATTTGTGCATGTGAGTCTCCTCAAAATCCTAATCGAAACATAATCGGAAACTACTATGAAACACTAACCGAAAAAAAATAATTTCATGTTTTGAACACACAAAAAAAATATAAATTTTTAGATAATAACTTACTCGATTGACGAAAATTATACCATTCACTATTTTGGAGTAGAGAAAAATTGAAAAATATAATTTTTTTTAGAAAGAAATCGGAAAATTAAGGGTAGAAATGGGTTATTTTTTAATATAGGATAAATATAAGGGAAGTGAATGGTATTTATCCATGTAGACAGCCACATCAATATTTTTATCCACGTGAACACGCGTGTATTACATGCCGTGGACTGTGGGGTGGCGCGACATACTAAAAGAACAAGTTCGCGCGGGGGTACTTAGGACTAGTCAAAGTTCAGATGTATCATGAATAAAACGTGACAAGTTCAGCGAGTAATTGATACTTCTCTCAGTTAATAATGTAGGAATTAATAATATAGGGATTGTTGTGCTTGAATTATTTTTTATCAGGTGTTTGATTTATTGTATTAAAAATTAAATATATCATATATTGAGTTTAATTTAAAATGCTACCAAAAGATCTCCTTTACAGTTATACCTTTGAATTTTTGTGAGATTTTTTATTTCATTAAATTAGTCAAGTTAAAAACTAAAATATGAATAAAAATGTGTTACTGATTTTCAAGTGTAATGTGTCGTTATCGAAATCCTTGACAACACAATGTATACCCTCCTTATTCAATTGATATTGGATTTTATTTAGCAATGAACAACTCGCTCTAAATAATAAAATGTGTAAACTAATTTATTTAAATAAATTTATTCGTACAAATATAAAAAATAAAATCAAGAAAATAAAAAAAAATGCTTAAAAAATTTTGAGGAATATGTTTGTCTTTACACATATTAGTCTCATGGTATTAAAATTCATGAATTACTAATACCACCAAATGGGATTCATTAGTTATACATCCTATAATACCATGTAGGATGTATAATATACCCTACAAACATAGTGCTAAATAATACGACACTTAATACATGGACTATTTGTAATAATATACCCTACCAAACGCTCCCTTAGAGTCCAATATTTAAGCAGGGTCTATCGAAAACAGTCACTAGGTAGAGATACGTACTGCATACACTTTATTCTCTCTAGACCCTACTTTGATAGGAATACACTGAATATATTGTTGTAACGAGAATCCTATGTAGTCGCTTGGAGAGCTCATTTCGTTCGTCCCCCCTTTCGTTCTGACAGTACATAACCTCTCATGTCACAATCATTCCTCTTAAGCAAGGGCATTCCTAACCTTCTCTCCCTTCTTGTCTGAGTATATATTCTAGTCTAGCTGGAACTTGAAGAGAGAGTGGATGTCGCATATCAGCTGTCTTGCTCTTGATGTCGCTGAGACCAAATTTATTACGATATATTTTAATTTCACGGGGGTTCTATTACTTCTGAACTAAATTTTAGTGTATTTTTATCAATCTCTTTAGTTGACGTGGCACCTTTGACATGAGCCTTATTTTATGTAATAAAGGTGCCACATCAACACAAAAGAATGACAAAAATATGCTAAAATTGAGTTTACTGGTTTGATGTCGCAACTCCAACAAACAAATATACACTTGAAACATATTACTGGCAATTTGATAATTATGGTGCTCGCGTCAGTTTGCGCACACCTTGACTAAACCCACAGGTTACCTGCCACATCGAACCAGCACATGCATGTTTGCCTACAAAGAGACTAATGAAAACATTAGACGACAATCTAATGTTTTATTTGTACTTTTCGGAATCATATGAGCAAGTATTAAGTTTGAATCTGACGTTATATGGATGAATAATTTTCTCAGGACTAGATTTGCAAGGTTTTTAGATTTAGGGTACAAATTTCAAATCAAAGCATAAAAAAGGGTACATATGTATAAACCAACATTGTTCGAAAATCATTTATTCAATAACATGAAAAGTTATTACATATATAAAGAAGTGGTGGTCGAGCTGCTGAAGCAGGCAACACTCGGTCGACATGTCTGCTTATAAATCAAACTTCAAAGGGGCTAAACTTTAAAACATTTAAGTAGAACAAAAGCCCATGAAGAAATCATGAATTAGTTTGTTAATTTCATTGGACTTTTCTTGTTGCAGAAAATGGCCAACATTTTCCAATATAACCACTTTTTCTAATAAAGGCACATCTTTTTTCATTCCACCATTGTTTATATAATCTTTTACTCCAGGGGCATTGTATGTTAAGTCCAAATCTCCCACAATGAACCTTACTGGTACTTTCACTTTTGCACCGGTCCATGCTGCTGTCAATTCCCAATTTCTGCATTTCAAAGTCGGCGTAACATTGTTAGTTAAAGACAAGAGGAAGTTGCTCGGATGGTAAGCAGAAACTCAAGTCAGTTCGATTCACCAAGGGAGCGAAAAGGTGAGGGCTACTAGAGAGGGGTAAAAAGAAAATAATGAAAGACAATTTGTTATATATTCAGGAGTAAAGCATCTAGCACTCCTGAACTATGATCGAATTTGTTACAATACATTTTTACTTCTCGGGGGGTCCTATTACCCCCCAGCTAAATTTTAACGTATTTTTGTCATTCTTTTTAACTGATGTGACACCTTTTATCAGCTTTTTTTAGCTGACGTGAGCTCTATTTTATATAATAAAAGTGTCACGTCAGCACAAAAGAGTGACAAAAATATGCTAAAATTGAGTTCAGGGGTGATAGAACTCTTGTAAAATTAGAGTGTGTATCGTAGCAACTTTAGTCATAGTTCGGGGTACTGGATGCTTATTTCTATATTCAGACATTTAAATAGCTCAAGAAACTGATCAAATGCTAAGGGATAGTGTATTCGAACACTTGCTCGAGGCATTTTCTCTATCCCTTCTTACCCTGGAAAAGCAAGGACACGGACACCTTACGTTCTTGAACAAATAACCATCTTTCATCTAACCTAGTCACCTTCGCCCCTCGGTACCAACAAGAGGTAGTACAAGAATATTAACCTGTTCTCCATCGTCCATCAACTTCACTCTCTCCATTTTCCCTTGCGTTTTTGCAAGAGTTTGTTTCCACAGTTCAATTCCCGTGACCTCCTACTACTCATGTAAACACAAACTTTACCAGTTACGTCAAGAATCCCGGCCCCTTCTATATCAGAACATCCAGTAAATGTAACTATTACATTCTCCTACCAAGATAACACTAATTTTCCTACTAAAATGAGAAGTGGAACATATTTTTTAGCCAATCTATGAATTTCCTTCGGTCTACAAACAGTGCGAGTCAGTATGCTAATTCCTCCTCCGCAAATCAGACCTTCCCATGGGGGTTCTGAATGAAGAATTTGAAAAGCAAACGACAAGTCGAAGGCAAAAAGAGTACAAATACAGGACAAAAACTTACAGGTCAAGTGATCTGTAATAGTTCAATCCACCAGTGAAGCCTGTCTTTTCGTATTTGCTAGCATAGTAATCGATATCTTTCTCCGATAGCCACGAAGGAAGAATTACTGGACTATCATCAAAGGGCAAGTACAATGGTCCAGGGTTCCTGTAAGTTAAAAATTTCCCCAACACTCTCTTTGTACCTACTTTTGCAAAATCTTCTTCTATATCTCCTGGCTCCTACAAAAACAAACTATATTAAGCTTATAGATATTGGGATTTAAGTTATACATACTGACAGTGTTGGATTTTTGTTTAAAATAAATTAATTTAAAACTTTTTTAGGAAAAGATGTGTTTAGTGAAAGGTTGCGCCTTTTATGAAAAGAAGTGAAGAGGTATCTTTTAGATAAAGAGGTCTATTAGATGAATGGTTCTGTCCTTTCAGTATTTGATATATATATCCTACCTCTTGAGATTTCAATGTACATTATGGAAGTTTAGAGAAACTTTTCACAGTATTACTTTTCTTACAACATTCCCCCAAAGAGTTATTAAAAGATCAAGTTTTTGATTTCTCGTTTTCCAATAGGATTATCTTCACTATTTGCTTGGTGCAGAAATCTATAGGCTTGTCATATCCACTAAAACTATTTGCGTTAAATCCCCTAGCAATCTCACTGAGGAGAGGGAGCAAATATATTTTTTAGGAAAGCGTTTTGGGCGTATTTCAAGTCTCTAATCTTGTTTTTCAATGTTCATATTATTAATCATTATCTTTGTGTTCTTCTTCATATATTTTTATGTGTTCATGGAACATATTTTCCAACAGACAGTAAAAAGGCATGTACACTCTGGTGCCTCATTGGCCCCTATCTTTTGTGTAGCTAATGATACTGTCACACTGATAAGGTTCAAAATCTGTATGTGTTGCTCGGACTCTACAATAATGTTGTTGCACATATATCAACATTCAAAAAATGCACTACATTTGGTTAACACAATAACAACAACAACATACCCACTGTAATCAGTGACGGAGCCAGACTTTTGGTTAAGAGTGTTCATGTTTTCCCTTGGACAAAGAACTGTTTAAAAAATAAAGAAAATAAAGCATTGTTGCATCTGCCAAGGTTCAAACCCTGGTTGTTGATGCGGAAATGCACACCCTTGACCACTAGACTATGCTTCTCTAGCTTGTCAAGGGTGTGTAACAACATGCATATAACCATAAATATCTATATTTAATCTATATACTCGAGAAAATTTTCCGACGAAGGGTGTTTATCTGACCACCCTTCGTTGGTTGTGGCTCCGCCACTGACTGTAATCCCACAAGTCGGGTGTGCGGAGGTTAATGTGTACACATAGTCTTGCTAGCCTGCCTTTCTTCTCTATGAGAAAAGGAAGTTACAAGCCGAAACTATAAAGCGAAACTACATTTGTAGAACGATAATGTGAAAAATGAGACCGAGCCCCCAAACTGTACTTGCAAGTTTCCCCGCAAAAAGCTCTCCACGCCTACTCTTAGAAAGAACACTATTTTTCTTTAGTTAGGTAGTTCTCCCGACCTCGAATTCCCACGTTCCAGCGTGCATTATGCCAACAGGTCCCACCACCAACTCTAGCTGAGAAGTTGAGTCACCCTTCTTTTTTTTTTTCAGAAATAGAATAGAATAAAGAATGAGATAGTCTATATCCTGTATCGATCATAGGATCACTCTATGAATAGGTCAATTCTCTGTGACCTCCCACTGTTCACGACATCCCTTGCTTCTCGCAAGAACGGCTCCTCGAAACTATATCGAGTGAAGACCACCTAAGATTCGTACAATTTAAAGCATGAAATGAAACGTACCTGGAATCTAACAATATAAAAGTCATCTCCATAAGTAGCCTTGAATGTCTCAACAGGCTTTGCATTTGGATTCCTAGGTGTAAATGGGACACTCATATTAACCAAAGCCTTAACTTTGTCAGGCCTGAATAAACAAAGATACCAAGCAATAATAGCACCCCAATCATGGCCAACAACAAACACTTCATCTTGCTCAGGCGCAATGATATTCACAAGTTCCACCAAGTCACCCACAACTCTTAAAATGTTAAAGTTGCTTGGATCCTCTTTAGGTGCTCCTGTCAAATTATGAGAGACGGATTCAGAATTTAAATTCAATATAACTCGTAATCTTAAGTTACTTGTGTTAAGAGTTTGTGACCCAAATTCCGTTGATCCGGCCCTAAAAAGTTCGCGGTGCGACCCGTGTTTATGATTTTTTTGTGGGGTCGTCTGTGGTGTAGTAGCGTAGGGATCGGTCCGATATACGTTTTTGAGCCTAGAGTTTATTTGTACACACGTATTATATAAGCACAATTTAGTGGGTTGTTTTGGATGGTTTATATATACGTCATTGAGACTTTCGTCTCCTCATTGTATTCCTCTCCATTATAGTCAATTCCTCCGCCTCTACATGTGGTTTTTCCCGTCAAGGATTTCCACGTAAAAAATGCCTACGGTTAAAAACCACCGACATGTCAAGATCCAAATTCGAATTGGTTCCTGGTCCCGCTAAGGCCCTATCTATAGTAAGGGGCCCTTTCTTGCTCGTTAGCGCTCTTTTTTGATTGCAGCTAGGGCCGGGCGGGGCACTCGAAGAAAGGGGGGCACACTGAGCTTCAACATGCGTGGACCTGGAATGACTATGCATAGATCACCTCTATTTGTGTGGTTTTGTGTTTCCCACCATAATTTTGAAAATTCTGTGTGTCTTCTTTGTTTTCTTTTGCTGTGGTATTACTTATTCTGTCCGATCATAACAATTTGAAAAATTGAAAACACGAGTTTATAAAGACACTCTATATAAAAACTACATTAGTTGTTTTATATATAAAAACTACATTAGTTGTTTTATAAATTTGCTAACTACAAGGGTATATATGACTTCAAACTATGACTATCATAATATTAAGATAGAGTAAATCATCTAGTACCTCCCTGAACTATGACCAAATTTGCTACGGAGAGTCGGAGTCAGGATTTCAAGTAAAGGGGTTCAATATTTAAACAAACTAAGTCGAAGGGGGTTCAACACCTACTATAACCACATAAAAAATAATTTTAATCATGTGTAAATAGTATATTTTTTCGGGATGAACCCCCTAAAGAGGGCGGGCTCCACCTCTGTTGCTACGACACACTCCAGCTTCGCGGAGGTCCTATTACCCCCGAGCTAAATTTAGCGTATTTTTGTCAACCTTTTTAGTTGACGTGACACCTTTTGTCAGCCTTTTTTGCCGACGTGGACCTCATTTTATGTAATAAAGGTTCTACATCAGCACAAAAGGATGACAAAAATACGCTAATTGAGTCCGGGGGTAATAGGACCCCTGTGAAGTTGGAGTGTGTCGTAGCAACTTTGACCATAGTTCGGGAAGTACTAGATGCTTATCTTTTCTTTTCCGCAGTATTTGTTACTAACGTTCTTTACCATTCTACATACAACAACAGCAACAACAACATACCCAGTTTAATCACATAAGTGAAGTACGAAAAAGAATAGAATGTATGTAGATCTTATCTGTGGTATCTCCATAACCTCGAAGATCAAGAGCTAGAGCTATATAACCATGTTTATCCATAAAAAAATATTTGCTAACTACAAGGATATAAATGACTTCTAAGTATAACTAAAAGGGTAGCCCGATGCACTAAAGCTCCCGCTATGCGCAGGGTTCGGGGAAGGACACCATGCACCACAAGGGTGTATTGGACGCAACCTTACCTTGCATTTCTGCCAGAGGTTGTTTCCGAGGCTTGGACCAGTGATATTTGTTACTAATGTTTTTCAACATTTTACATGCACATGCACACAACAACAATATACCACGTGTAATTACACAAGTGATGCCCGAAAAAAGGATAGAATATACGCAGATCATACCAATGTTATCTCCATAACCACGAAGATCAAGAGCTAGAGCTCTATAACCGCGTTTATACATGAAAAATATGTGCTAACGACAAGGATATAAATGACTTCAAAGTACATGTACACACACACAAAACAACAACATATACCACGTGGACTCACACAAGTGAGGTCCGAAAAGGATAGCATATACGCAGATCTTACCAGTGGTATCTCCGTAGCCGCGAAGATCAGGAGCCACAGCTCTATAACCATGTTCAGCCATGAATGAAATTTGGTGCCTCCATGAATACCATAATTCTGGGAATCCATGAATGAACAAAACAACAGGACCTTTCCCTTTTTCAACAACATGCATGTTTATCCCATTTACATTTACAAATTTGTGATCAAAACTATATTCCTCCTCCACTTCTAATGAAATTAATTTGTTTGTGTTTTCAATATAATCTTTGCTACTCTTTTGGGCTCCTATTTGTAAACTTATATAGAGGCTAAATAACACGTAAAATGTCACATGCACTTGTACAAATTTGTGATCAAAACTATATTCCTCCATTTCTAATGAAATTAATTTCCTTTGGTGAAATTTGTTTGTGTGTTTAATAATCTTTTGAGCTGCTATTTATACACTTACATAGAGGTTAAATAACACGTGAAATGTCACCATGCACTTGATGTTTACGTCAATATATACAATGAATACGACGTAACGTATATGAACATGCATGTGGTTACCAATTAAATAAAACCTAGTAATAATTTTTGTTCAAACCTATAATTTGTGGTGAAAAATTATTGTATGTAATATGGACAAATAATTCATTTAAAACCCGATAAGCAAAAAAACAAAAAAGTAAAAAAAAAAAAAAGAAGTGGCGGAAAATTAATAATTCTTTGATCACTCCCTCCATTTTTTTTAATTGTTCTCCTCTTTTTTTTTTTAGTCAATTTAAATTAATTTTAAAATTAAATTAGACTAGATTAATTTAATTTTTTAAAATTAAAATATAGATATTCAAAAACTACATGAAAAAGTACAATAAATTATATGTTTTTAATTTAATTAAAAAATATATTTTAAAATATTAATTAAAAATTTATATATTTGACTCTCAAAAAAGAATTAAAAAGGAATACAACATGATTACGATGAAAAAGTAGTGAGCACATTTACTTAAACTAGATGATGAATTTGACACGTATGTCTAGATGCTAAATACCATCAAAGAATGTGGTATAAGGGATGAGACTGCTTCTCCCTTAATCAGAGGCCTCGGGTTTGAGTTCTGGATATGAAAAAAATCTTTGATAGGGAGGGCTTTCCCTGAATAGGACCCATACGATGTAAATTTGAATTAGTCGGGCTTCAATGCGGATACCGAAAATCGAATGAAAAAAAATATATATATATATCTAGATGCTAGATGCGGGAAGTCAAACGTTGGCCATGTGCAATTATATTATTACCTATCACTATTAATAGAAAGGGGCTAAATCTATATTACTGGCCAGACAAAGATGGTTATCTAATAATGTGGAAAACAAGAAATATAAATCTTTTGTCAACCAATAACTTTGTGATGGGTGGGATAGATAAGATCTTCCACTCAAAATAATTTATGTTGTGACACGTTTTTTACTTAATAAGATCTTACGAGATGCCTATCTGAATTAGTTTGCGTCACAAAGTGTGATACGATATAAATTTGGTACGTATAAAAAACAAGCCAAAAATAGTTCACAAATAAAGGGTAACTCGAGAGCTCAACAAACACCAAATCTCGGTTCCAACAACATCAAGAAACAAGGTGTAAATGACACCAAAAACACTAACAACAATAAGAGATAAACAACAATAACCAGAGGAACAACACTACAATAACAATAATCCAACGGTTACAAGATTACAAGAAAAACAAGAACCAAATGGTTCACTAGACTACACAAGTAGTACATGATATGTAAAGATAGAAAGTGAGACATACACTATTACAAGGTTAAGAACCCAAAAATGTATTAAATCTAAGGACCCCTAAGACTTACAATAGCAATACCACACTCTTACGTGACACAAGAGGGATTCCACCACTCAAGCACTAACGTATTCAAGCAATACACAATCACAAGTGAATCCACACTTGTTCATGTCCTAGTTTAGGCCCTAGAGACCCTCTCTCTCAAGAGATGTGTTCTTTCAACAATATCCAATAAAAACTAATGAACTAAAACCCTATATTGTTCTATTTATAGTACTTTACAAATAAAAAGATAAAATGACAAAAAGGCTCTTTAATGACCAAGTAGGCAAATAGGCACCTATGGAGTGTTTTTAGGAGCAGTTTGGAGCCCTTTTTAACACTTCAACTCATACACCTCCAAGGTAACATCCAAAATATTTAAAAACGTTCATCTTCATGATCGTGTTTGTATCAAAATGGATATCAAACATAGATTAGACTAAAAAAAGAAATTTATTTATGGTGAAATGATAAATACTAAAAAAAGAAATTTATTTATGGTGAAATGATAAATACCTTTTTATTCTTAATTAGAAGATTCGAGTTCAAATATTTGAAAGTTGAGTTGCCTTTGGTATGGTATGTTTAGTAGTATATATTTGCCAACCTATTTTGATCCACTTATTATAGAGAGATTACGTGTAAGTTATATACCAAAAGCAAATATGTAAGTAGTACCCTTTGAGAACTTCTTGTCATAATTAAAAAAAGTTCCTTTGGAGAATGGAATTCTATAAAAACATCAAGAGAAAAAGACGTGTCCCATTTTTATTTCTATGATTATATCCACCAATTTTTTTATTTTTTTTTAAACAACTAAAACTCTATATTTGAATCGAGGTCTATTGAAAACAGCATCTCTATCTCACTTATGAGGTAGAAAGGTGAGGTAGAGGTACAGAATGTGTACACACAGGGGCGGACCTACGTTCTATTTTGGGTTGCTCCGGCACCCACTAAACTCGACGCGGAATAGGTATAATTACATAGAAAATATATAAAAATAGATATAAAATATAAAAAAGCATCCACTGTAACAAAAAATTAGTTGCGTGCATTGACATTTGGGTTGATCTAAATTAAGGTGCTTCATTGGAAGGAGGTCCTGGGTTGAACTTCATTGAGGTGATTTTCGTTTTAATATTTCTTAAACACCCATTATCCTTAAACCCTAGGTCCGCCACTGCATACACACTACCTTCTCCAAACCTCAATTTGGTGGGCATACACAAGATATGTTGTTATAACTAGAGTCCAATATCCTTTTGAGTTTCATGATAATAATAAGTCGAATACACACTTTAAATAAGGATAAGGGGCTAATAGGTCGCCTGTTAAGTTTGAGTGTCTATTCAACTTATTCGGACAGTGCATTTCGGCGCACTAAAGCTATCGTTATGCGCTATGTTCAGGGAAAGGGCCTCACCACAAGGGTGTATTGTAGACCGTCTTACCTTGCATTTCTGCCAGAGGCTGTTTCCAAGGCTTGAACCTATAATCTTCTGATCACATAGCAACAACTTTACCACATTGACGGAACCCACAGTTTACCTGCCACATTCAAAGAGACTTAACATCATCTATTTTGATATTTTGGAAGTTATGAAATACAAATTCATAAATTTAGTTGTTGTTTTTTATGTGTTTTATGGACCTAATGTTTTATTTATACTTTTCGGAATCATATGAGCAAGTATTAAGTTTGAATCTGACGTTATATGGATGAATAATTTTCTCAGGACTAGATTTGCAAGGTTTTTAGATTTAGGGTACAAATTTCAAATCAAAGCATAAAAAAACGGGTACATGTATATAAACCAACATTACTCGAAAATCATTTATTCAATAACTTGAAAAGTTATTACATATATAAAGAAGTGGTGGTCGAGCTGCTGAAGCAGGCAACACTCGGTCGACATGCCTGCTTATAAATCAAACTTCAAAGGGGCTAAACTTTAAAACATTTAAGTAGAACAAAAGCCCATGAAGAACTCATGAATTAGTTTGTTAATTTCATTGGGCTTTTCTTGTTGCAGAAAATGGCCAACATTTTCCAATATAACCACTTTTTGTAGCAAAGGCACATCTTTTTTCATTCCACCATTGTTTATATAATCTTTAACTCCAGGGGCATTGTATGTTTAAGTCCAAATCTCCCACAATGAACTTCACTGGTACTTTCACTTTTGCACCTGTCCATGCTGCTGTCAATTCCCAATTTCTGCATTTCGAAGTCGAAGTAATTTTGTTAGTTAAAGACAAGATAGAGTTGCTCGGATGGTACACAACTCTCGCTTTCAACCCAAGGTTGTGTGCTCGAGTCAGTTCAAGTAACCAAGGGAGCAGAAAGGCGAGAGCTCCTAGAGAGGGGTAAAAAGAAATCAATGAAAGACATTTTGTTATATATTCAGGAGTAAAGCATCTAGTACCCCGGAACTATGATCAAATTTGTTACGACACTCCAATTTCCCGGGGGTTCGATTACCCCTGAATTAAATCTTAGCATATTTTTATCCTCTTTTTTAGCTGATGTGACACCTTTTGTCAATCTTTTTAGCTGACGTGGACCTCATTTTATGTAATAAAGATGTCACGTCAATACAAAAGAGTGACAAAAATATGCTAAAATTGAGTTCATGGGTAATAGAATTCCTGTAAAGTTAAGAGTGTATCGTAGCAACTTTGGTTATAGTTCGGTGGTACTGGATGCTTATTTCTATATTCAGACATTGAAATAGCTCAAGAAACTGATCAAATGCTAAGGATGGTGTTCAAACAATTGCCCGAGGCATTTTCTCTATCCCTTCTTACCCTCAAGGACACGGACACCTTACGTTCTTGACAGAGGCGGATTCAGAATTTCAAACTTGTGGGTTCCCAAGGGCTCCTTTCCTGCCTCTAAGCCATCCCTTGGTTTAGTTACAGACTCCCACCTATTAATATTTATAACTTTTGGCGATTTTTCTATGTAATTTTAAGCTTTACGATAGCGGGTGTGGGTTCCCGGGAACCCACACCTTCTACTATACATCCGCCACTGGTTCTTGAACATATAATCATCTTTCATCTAACCTAGTCTCCTTCGCCCCTCGAGACCAACAAGAGGTAGTACAAGAATATTAACCTGTCGTCCATCGTCCATCGTCCATCAAATACGTCTTTCAACCTAATGTCTAACTCCACTCTCTCCATTTCACCTCGCATTTTTGTAAAGAGTTTGTTTCCACAGTTCAAACTCGTGGCCTCCTCCTACTCGCATAAACACCAATTTTATCAGTTACGTCAAGGCTCCCCTTCTATATCAGAATACCCAGTAATGTAACTATTACATTCTCCTATCAAGATAACACTAATTTTCCTACTAAAATGAAAAGTGTAACGTACTTTTTAGCCAATCTAGGAATTCCCCTCGGTCTACAACCATGTAGGGTGAAAGCGAGTTAGTATACTAATTCCTCATCCACAAATCAGACCTTCCCTCAGGGTTCTGAATGAAGAATTTGAAAAACAAAACGACAAGTCGAAGGCAAAAGGAGTACAAATACAAGACAAAAACTTACAGGTCAAGTGATCTGTAGTAATTCACTCCACCAGTGAAGCCTGTCTTTTCGTATTTGCTAGCATAGTAATACGCTAAAATTGAATTCAGGGATAATAGAACCCGTTGGATGTCGTAGCAACTTTGATCATAGTACGGGGATCTGATGCTTATCTCTTCTTTTCCGTAATATTTGTTACTAATGTTCTTCAACATTCTACACACAACAACAACAATATACCCCGTATAATCACATAAGGGAGGTCCGAAAAGAATAGTTGTAAGAGATCTTACCTGTGGTATCTCCATAGCCAAATTTTAATATGAGGTATTACATATATAAACATACATACAAAATTACTACTGTAATAATTTTGAGTTGTCTTATTTGTTCTTGCATAGTAGTTGTTTCGATGTAGTATTTTTAAAAGACACTTAACCTTTAACTTCACATATTAATAAGATTATTAATAAAAGTAAGGATTAATTCTTGTTAATAAGATGTTAGCCATTTATTTATAATGCATTAACTTGAATGTTGTTGTTAAATTATTTATTAATATTAAGTTTGAGTTGTTTAGTTCAAAGTTCTAAAATATTTCTTGTAAAAATGAGATAACTTTTTTTCTTTTTTATTATTATTATTTTTTAGATATTTTTTAAAAATATATTTCACAATCTTCATTATCATTTCAAGTGAAGTTGAAATAACAGAGTTTACTATTAAAAATTTTGAGGCCTCAAATTTTGGAGGTCTAAAGCGAAGGTTTTACTAGTTTTACCCTTGAGCCACCCTTGCATAGCCGCAAAAATCAAGAGCTAGAGCTCTATAACCAAGTTTATGTCACGCCCCAAAATTCCATCGGGCCGGACTGGCACCCGAAGCCGAGAAGGCACGGGAGAACCCGTTCAAATACCTGTACTTTCACTTACATGTCACCAAAAATTTGGACAGCACTTCGTTGCATATAGAAGGGTCTAATTACCTGTATCAGCACAACACGCACAAATATAAATATATATAATACTTGGCCGTCGGGGCCACCACATATAAAAATATAACATCACTATATGAACTTCCATGACTTTACCCTTCCTTATGTCTACAAAGCCTCTAGGATATACATGACATAACTAGGGTCGGGACAAACCCCCGCCCACACATGACTCCTGTACAATAACAAAACATAAGGGACCGACTCGGAAAGCTCCGAAGCAAACTGGAGCTCACCAACAATAACTGTATGACCTGGCTCCTATTTATGCTGTGAATGAGCTGAAGCACCTGTGCCTGCAGCATGAAATGCAGGTCCCCCGTGAGGGACGTTAGTACGAAATATGTACTGAGTATGTAAAGCTGTAAATAATCATATGTGGTATGGGGGATCAAGAAAATCAGACGCAAGTGAATAAATCATAATAGAAGTGAACCACACTTCATAAACACTTTTAGGATCATGTACATTATCTTCTCATTAATCTGAATTGGGTTCTTGAATTCAAACACATTTGTGGAACGATATACATTCGTTCATTTCATTCTTTACAATTATCATTCGCCATTACCTCCTCCTCTCGAACCTCCAACCACCTAACAATAATCAATACTGTACCGTACTGTGACCATTAGGCTGCCCCCAATACATATCAACTGTAATTATATCAAATATCGGGATCGGCCCATGCTAGACTTAAGCCCCTGAGCTACCACCCACACGTATATCAAGTAACACACACAAGAGATCTTTCCAATAACTTAGTTCAAAAGCTTTTGAGATTATTACATTAGTGTTCATGCCAATACAGTACCTTTGGAATAATGATACATCAATAGGAACCAAGTAACAGACTTTCTATACAATAACGATGTAATAAAGACTCATTGGTACATCAACAATGTGTTTCGGAATCATCAATATCACAACAATGAAATAGGAGCCTTTCGGTATATCAATGAAACATTTTGACACTTTATAGAATGGAAACAACTTCGTTGGTAATGTAGAACAATACATGTTTTTGGACAACGTCGGAATCTTACTTGATGGAACATTGGTGTTTTCATGCCAAAGAACATCGTTAGAGTATGTTTTACATACCTCGTTGTAGATTCGGATACCAATTCAATACAACTTCCCGCCTTTACAAATCACTTATCTACAATGAAATGTTTGGCATCTAGTATTAGCAACCCAACACCACAATTCTCTTCCATAATTCCATACAACCAATATTTGCAAAGCATTCCAAAAACCAACTTGAACAATCGGTTTATGTGTATATATATATATAATCATCATTTCAATACCACATCATCACACCAAATCCCTTCACAATTCAACATAATCCAACTATGCACAAGAATAATCCAACATCATTTCCAATCATCTTTCAACAACAATCAAATAACATACTTCTTATGCTCACATGCATATATATATACATATCCATATAAATAACACCAACATAATTTACATCCTTACCATAAAATGGCCCTTTTGATTTCGAAGTCCTATTGGCACAAATAAGGGGTGCTTCTCGAAGCCCTCGAGACGGTGAACACAACTACGGAATCAATTTGGATTTTCTACGGTTGAATCACAAGATAATTGGAGTTGAACTTAGGCTAGGGTTTCTTATTCTTCAATAATTTGGATGATAAATGATGGATATGAGGCTAATTATATGTATATAATGACCAATTTTCGTCCATGAGGTGATGGAAAATGACCATATTGCCCTTAAAATTTAAGTAAATCCGAATCTGTCCATGGTGGACTGTTTTGATAGGTTAAAGTAAATCGACCATAACTCTTTGCTCCGATATCGGATTTGGGTGAAATTGGTATCGTTGGAAAGATAATTGAAAGGTCTTTCATTTAATATAAGGTAGGCCACCCAGTTCGTCCTGTACAAGGAGTTATGATCGTTTGAAGTTGACCCTAAAAATCTGTTTTGATAGGCTGAAGTAAAACGAGTATAACTCATTACTCAGATGTCGGATTTGGATGAAACCAATTGCATTGGAAAGAAGACTCAAAGATCTTTCTTTTCATAGGTGGCAGCTCTCCCAGTTCATTATATTAAGGGATTTATGATCGTTCAAAGTTGACCCAAAAAAATGGCTGGCCTCAGTAGTTTGTGTGCAGGAAATTGTCCTGCACATTTACTATTCCCAATATCCCGGCCACCATTTTATAGTTTCAAACGTGCTCGATTATATCCGAAAACTATCCGTATTTGAAAATCTTTATATCGTTGGAAAACTTATTCAATAACCTTCATATGGAACCATCGACGGGCAAATTCCGGTATAAATAAAATAAAATAAAATTAATTCCATATAAATAAGACCAATACACGTACTTGAATACGCCAATATATGTACTTGAATACGGGGTGTTACAGTTTATCCACGAAAAAATATTTGCTAACGACAAGGATATAAATGACTTCAAAATTTGTTACTAATGTTTTTCAGAATTTTACATGTACACACACAACAACAACAATATGCCAAGTGTAATCACACAAGTGGGGTCCGAAAAGGATAGAATGTACGCAGATCTTACCAATGGTATCTCCGTAGCCACGAAGATCAAGAGCTATCGCTCTATAACCATGTTTAGCCATGAAAAATATGCGCTAACGACAAGGGTATAAATCACTTCATAAGTACATGTACACACAAAATTAACAACAAGAACAAGAATATACCAGGTGTCATCACACAAGTGAGGTCTGAAAAAGATAAAATGTATGCAGATCTTATCTGTGGTATCTCCATATAGCCGCGAAGATCAAGAGCTAGAGCTCTATAACCATGCTTATCCATGAAAAATATTTGCTAACGACAAGGATATAAATGACTTCAAAGTATAACTAAAAGGGTAGCCTGCCCGATGCACTAAAGCTCCCACTTTACGCAGGGTCCGAGGAAGGACCCCATACACCACAAGAGTGTATTGTACATAGTCTTACCTTGCATTTCTGCCAGACGCTGTTTTCAAAGGCTTGGATCAGTGATATTTTACATACAAATGCACACAACAACAACAACATACCACGTGTTACCGAAAAGGATAGAATGTACGCAGATCTTACCAGTGGTATCTCCGTAGCCACGAAGATCAGGAGCCACAGCTCTATAACCATGTTCAGCCATGAATGAAATTTGGTGCCTCCATGAATACCATAATTCTGGGAATCCATGAATGAACAAAACAACATGAGGACCTTTCCCTTTTTCAACATAATGCATGTTTATCCCATTTATTTTTACAAATTTGTGATAAAAACAATATTCCTCCATTTCTTTTTGAAATTTATTTGTTTGTGTGTTCAATATAATCTTTGGTACTCTTTTGGGCTGCTATTTGTAAACTTATATAGAGGTTAAATAACAGTATAACACGTAAAATGTCACCATGCACTTGATGTTTACGTAAATACAATGAATACTTTTCTTTTTATTTCTCATCCGGTGTCCGATATCCGCATTGAAACCCGACTAATTCAGACTCGCATCGCGTAAGGCCCATTCGGGGGAAGTATTTTTCCATACTCAGGGCTCGAATCTGAGACCTCTGATCAAGGAAGAAACAACCCATCCGCTGAACTATATCCTTTGGTTGTGTCAATACAATGAATACGACGTAACGTATATGAACATGTGGTTACGATTTAAATAAAACCTAATAATTTTTGTTCAAACCTAAAATTTGTGTGGAAAAATCATTGTATTTAATATGGACAAATAATTTATTTAAAACCCGATAAGCAAAAAAAAATTTGTGCATTATTCTTTCGGCACTCCCTCCATTTCTTTTGATCTCCTATTTTTCATGGGTCAATTTAATTAAATTTTAAAATTAAAGTTGATTATATTAATTTAATTTTTTAAAGTTAAAATATAAATATTTAAAAACTACATCAAAAATACTATAAAGATTATAATGAGAAACTAGTGAACATGGTTACTCAAACTAGATGAGTTTGACACGTATAGCAAAAGATGCTACATGAGGAAAGTCATAAATTGGCCAAGTGCCAATTATATTATACCTATCACTATTAATAGAAAGAAAGTCAAATTATTATTATTGGAAGATGACGATGGGATGGATAAGATCTTTTATTTATAAATTATGTTTTGAAGCGTATTTTTTTCATAAATAAGATCTTACGAGAGATCTATTTGGATTAATTAACACCACAAAGTAGATATCGAACATCAGGTGAGATATGAAAAATGGTTTGTGTTGAGATAGTTAGTACTACTTTATCCTTTTGATCCACTTATAATAGAGGAGTTACGTATAAGTTATACCAAAAGCAAATATGTATATTGTACTCTTTGAGAACTTGTGTTCATCATAATAAAAAGAGTTCCTTTTGAGAATGGAATTCTATAGAAATATCAAGAGATAAAAAGGTGTCCCATTTTTATTTCCATCATTATACTCACCAACACCAACTCTTGCTTTTTAAAAAACTAGTCCTATATTTGAGTCGTGGTCTATCGAAAACAGTCTCTCTACCTCATCTATGAGGTAGAGGTACCGATGCGTATATTTGAGTCGAGGATTATCGAAAACAGTTTCTCTACCTCACCTATGAGGTAGAGGTACAGATGCGTATATTTGAGTCGAGGTCTATCGAAAATAGTTTCTCAAACTCACCTATGAGGTAGAGGTACAGATGCATATATTTGAGTCAAGGTCTATCGAAAACAGTCTCTCTACCTCACCTATGAGGTAGAAGTACAAATGCATATACTTGAGTCGAGATCTATCGAAAACAATCTCTCTACCTCACCTATGAGGTAGAGGTACGAACGCTTACACTCTACCCTCTCCAGACCTACCTTTGGCGTGAATACACAAGATATGATGTTGTAACTAGAGTCCAATATCCTTTGAGTTTCATGATAATGATAGCCCAAGTTTTTGAAGATTATGGGAATTTGGACAGGTGATCTAATCCCAATAAGTCGAATACACACTTAAAATAAGAATAGGGGGATTATAGGTCGCCCATTAAGTTCGAGTGTGTATTCAACTTAAACTGTGTATTCTACTTATCCGGACAACTTCAGGGTGCATTTGATGTCTTTTCCCTTAATATGATCATTCATCAATATCACCATCAAAGAATAATGGAATGGACAAAATTACATATTGACAAAACACGTCTAGTAAACTACCTTTTGATCACATTATTACCCAAACATCAAGATACAATCTTGAAAACTACCATAGCAAAAAAAAAAAAAAAAAACAGTCAGATGTTAGGTACATATACTGGTTTGATGTAATAACTCCAACAAACAAATATACACTTGAAACATTACTGGCAAATTGATAACTATGGTGTTTGCGCCAGTTTGCTCACACCTTGACGGAACCCACAGGTTACCTGCCACATCGAACCAGCACATGCATGTTTGCCTACAAAGAGACTAATGAAAAGTAACCTCTGCATATGTCAAATATTGTTACATTTTCCTTGATAAGTACAACACTAAGGCCTAATTAAGTTAAGCAAGAAACAGATCTTACAGATATCAGCAGCCAATGGGTTATTGGTTTGCGATAAGAATTACAACGGTAGGGGTATGTTCTTTTCCGTTTTGCTACATTGCAGTACGCAAATCCGATGTTGCTACTAATCTGGACTTCCTTCTTTTCTTGTTTTCAGGTGTGCATCTAGTTCCATTAACTTTTCCCATCTTCAGGGGAAATCTGCTACCCGAATCGGGTTCTGGCGATGAATCAACGGCAGCCTGAACTGCTTTACCTTTGTTCTTTTCCTTTCTACTGCAATGATTGTGTATTGGTAATTTCGCTCTCTTTTTTGATGATTGAAACTGCATTTTCTCCCTACCGTTATTATGCTTAAGGAGTCGGACATAGAAGGGATTTGCAGCTGTGTAACAAGTGGACTCGCGTACTGCACCTCTTTCTAAACCAACATCTCCATTGTTTACCTACAATTTTTTGTTTTTAATGAAGCGAAAGAAAAAAAGGTAAACATTGCTTATTGCTGGTGTCAGCAACAACAACAAAAACAATATATTCCCACATAGTGGGGTCTGAGGAGGGTAAAATGTACGCAGTCCATACCACCCCCCCCCCCCCCCCCCCCGACCGAAGAAGTAGAGAGGCTGCCTCAGGCATGAAATAAAATTTCAAAAGCTAAAAAAGGAATATATTACTTCCATCTTACAAGGGAGGCAGCTCTAATGTCACTAATATTCACGTAGAAAGGAATTTACCAATTGCAGAAGCGCAGAAAATGTTCGAGTGATGTCATGCTTCTCCGAACCCTTGACAACATCAGAAAAGGACATGGTGCTTTTATCATTTGCTTCCAGGGATAACTTGCTCAAAACCCTTGCCCCATATTCATGAATGTCAAAGGGCGGATGTGATTCCTGCAAGTAAACACTAAAGCGATGACGTATCTGAACTTGACTGAAAAAAAAAAAAGAAAAAAAAGATCTCAGAATGCAACACACTTGTTCCTCCAAGTTCTGCTCAATTCTCTGTTTCCACGTTGAAACCCGAGCAGCCAATTCAGTCTGCTTTTCAGTTTCAGCAAGGGTAGCAAGAAGCGAGTCCTATAAATGGAAAGGTCATCTACCAAGACAATCACAAAAATTTAACAAAATTAACAGATAAGCATGTCTAGAGTTCACATTAGCCAATCCCTTCTCATGCCATCTAGGGAAAAGATCAGTGCCGGTTCATGAGCATGAATAAAATATCAGGACAAATACGTACAATCTATAATTTTATGAAGATCATGGATTTTATTCTTACCAAGTGGGAGCGACAAAGATCTTCAAGATTTTCATGACCATTCGGATCTTCATGAGCTTCACCATCAAAAAGTGGACTACAATTAACATGCTGCAAAAACAAAATATATTAGCAGTTAACTCGTCCATGCTACATTGGGCCAAGAGTCACAGAAACACAATCTGTACTGTATGGAGAAATATCTATATCTAATTTACTAACCTTTTCACCATGTGGATTACCATCAATGTTCATGTCACTATTTTCCGGCATCTCAAAGTCAGGAGGCCCAAAATCGTGATCAGCACTATCATAGTCATTGTCTTCATTCGTTTCCTTTGGAGCGCACAAATCGTCAAAGTCATTCTTCACTCCATGAAGAAGTGATTCCCGAAGCTGCAAACAAAAACTTCATACAATGAAATAACTCAGACAGAAAAAGTTAGGTAGAAATAAATTATCAAGAATTTAAACCTTCTCAAATGGTGGTGGAGATTGTGAGTCAACTTGTTTATTCATGGCACAACATTTCCTCTCCCACACATCATTGAGGTCGGTACTAATGGTACCATGTAATTTCGCAAGCGGAAATTCCATGGCCAAAGATGCAAGTTTTCTGGATACCACGCCCTGCCTTCTATTAGGTTTAACTGCTTGAAAGCATGAAACCTCATTAGATAATAAAGTGCTTGGATATAGAAGAAAACAAAGAGAAGGAAGCCTAAGAAACCTTTTTTGAATGGTTTCACTTTCAAATTGCCAGGTTCATGAGGGTTCAAGGGTTTCCATGGGTCTTCATCATCTGAGTCATCTAAATCTCTAGGTTCTGAATATCCATCTTGATACCCATGTGCATCATCATCAATGTTATCAGGTACATTAAAATTCCCTGGATCAAATTCAGGTGGATCGTTGTTTAAATTGCCTGGATCAAACTCAGGAACCCTTGGAGACTGATATAAATTAGCATCCTGGTTCTTTCGAGCTGAAGACTTATTGCCATTTCCCCCAGAAAGTCCAGTCGGAGAGGAAAAGTTTTTGCGGTATTTGGATTTTAGGGAACTGCCCTGGAAATTATTGTTCAGCCCCTTTCCAGCTATATTCTCACTATCCAGAAATCCATCCACTGTTACAGAATCACATGCGTCCAACAGAATAAAATCTCGATAAAGATCACATGTGGCTAGCTACAAGCAACAATAGAACAAATCAAGATAACAGAAAACATACTGTAACTGTACATAAACAGACACTGACATACCAAGTAAGACTCTAGTTCTCCAGCATCTCCAGTAACATCCAGGCAGTCACCCTCGAGGACAACCAGATTTGCAGGGGCCTTCACAAACTGGGTGAATGAATCCCTGCATGTCGTGTTATCCAACATATTTTTTGCTTCCACTGCAAAAAGTACAATATAAATCGTGCAGTTTGAAGTCCGGGCACGTATTAAAATAACAGACAAGTAATGATGCTACCTGGGATTTCCTCTGAAGCCCAAAATGGATCATCCTCTTCATGGTTGGCAGCAGGCAAACCGTTTTCATCCGCTTGGGTTGATCCACTTGCTGATTGATCTGGTTCACTGATTTAACAGGAAGGGAAAAACTCAATATCTAACATTTTTGGGTTATGATACTTAAAATATCAAGAACTGAATTAGTATATTTGGTGTACTACAAAATTGATAGCAATGAAAAATGTATCGACAGCTAGTTAATATGAATTACTCACTGCCCTTCATCAGAACGAGCAAATAGAAAATCATTGATAAAAGTCTCAGGTGAAAAACAAATTATGTTTTATATTGGTAGAATTGGTTGAAACAGTGATGGTAAAGGCTCCCTAGAGGCATGCCAAAACCCCAAAGTTAGGTGAAACTCATGGTAGCAAGTTTGTCTTGTTTAGATGACGCCTTAGAGTAGGCATCAACAATGCCCATAGGCTTTATTTTAATGAAGCTAGTACCAGACAATAAACATAGTTGGAAAAGGAAGGTTGTTTGAATCAGTTGGTGTTACTTATGCAAGGAGACGGGCGGAGATGTTGAATCTGATTTTGACCTGAAATGACGTTTAAGAAAATAAAGACGACTTTTGAATCTTCTAGAATGTATCAAAATGCCCTTTAATGTTGTGGTCTTAAAACAAACTAAAAAGGAAAACAAATTGAAATGGAGGGATTGTCTCTTATCAAATGTCTTTTCTTAACGTTCGACACTGATCACTATCATCACTTTTGGTTAAATAAAATTATTACTTGAAAAATTTATATATTTCAATACTTGATGACATTTCAATCTAAAAGGTTATTTTGTTAGATGAATATAGGTAGAAGGAATATAACAATGAAAAATAAAGGTAAAAAGAATATGAAGTACCAACACAAAAAATTGAGATATACTCTTTCATAAACTAGAAATAACTAAAGACAAAAGCAGTAAGCAGTGCACAAAGTTAGCAAATGATAATTTTATTAGAAGTGTAAATTTATTGACCTTAATAATAAAAAACAAGGAGGTTCTAAAACAGGAAAAAATAAATGAAAGAAAAAAACTCGAAACGACTACAATGCCGCCCACGATTCCTATCTATTAACAAAACGAATAAAGTTCCTGGTTAACGGATTAAAACGCTAGTGTCTCATAATCCAAGGCCATCTGTGCACCCAAAAACAGACAAAATACAATAGTGACTGATGATTACTTGCCCAAATCTCCAATTCATCTTAATAGTAGTAAAATCATTAGAAACAATTTACATCAACGTTTTTTGAATATTGAATCAAGTGATTAGGCTTTCAAATGGTACATAGTTAAAAATTACAGAAATTTAGAAAACGTAATTTTACAAGAGTGCACATCCTTTCAGGATTAGCAAGAAGCCGGAATGGCAATTAACGGTTTTGTCTATAATACAGTACACCTAAAAGGATAAAGTGTCGAAAACGTCAAGTTTTTTGAGATTTTAGAAGAAGATACCTAGAGAGATAGACTTGCACAAATTTTTTTCTAACCTCAACTTCAATGAAATATTTCCAACTTCAACTTCAAATGTATGTCCAAGCAGGCCATAATCTCTAAAGGGAAAAGACATCAAATGCATGCTAAAGTTTTCTGGATAAATTGAATACACACTTCAACTAATCGGGCAACCTAATACACCCCTAACCTTGTTCGATGTAATATTATTACCACCTTCCTAAGACAATCTCACCCCTAACCTTGTTCGATGTGATATTATTACCACCTTCCTAAGACAATCTCAGATTTTATGTGGAGTGAATGTTATACACATGCTTGACATGTGTAGAATATCATTTTCAGTTTTTTTTTAAACCTTTTTACTTTAACATTTCCTTTTCTTTTCAAAACATTTTTCTTCTTCCTCCTCCACCATAACACATTTCCCTCTTTTAAATCTCTTCTTCTTCTGTCTCCGTCATTGATAAATTAAAGGAAAAAGAGAAATCTGAAGAGAGAAACAAAGAACAATAAGTCCGCTATGGAGTGTAGAAGCTGTTGATGGTGGAGCGTTGATAGGCGCTAGAAACACCACTGTTGCCAGTGAAGCAAATGAAAATTTTCATGTATGTAAAACTACTAAAATCTTGATAAACTAAGGCTGAAAATCAACCATTTCATTGGTATTCTTTGTGTAGATGAAATTAAGTATGTTATTGGTGGTTCAGGACTAAAATAGCATTGTGATGGCCTTAGGTGGTGCTCCGGCAGGAATAGAGCAGACAGAGAGAGTAATCGTCTTCTCTGATAGGCTTTTGATAAGTTAAGGCAAAAAATCATGGATTTTAGGCATAGATATCACAAGGTTTACAGTGGGAGTCGTAATCTACATCAATGATGTTTCCGATGGGTTAGAGTAAATCATCATCTTTTCCACTCCTTTTAATTTCTTCCTTAAAGTTCCTCTTTCAAAGTTTCAAGGGAGGGAGTTGGAGATGCACCCATGGGGAATAAATGAAGAAATGACGGGATCGATGGCTTACTGAAGAAGAACTCAAGGGGAAAGAGTTTTACAGAAAGTCGGGCCCACAAATAAAAAGAATAAATAAGACAGGGAATCTTACATAATTAATGTATTTCTAATTACTATGTATAAGAAGACTTAATTATATAATGACCAATAAAATAGTGCCACGTGCATGTCATTTTAAGATTTTTTTTTCTTCTTCTCACACAGCTTAAGGGAGGTGAATGCACTTTCTCTGCCATTTCACCTGCTAAGGTGATAATAATATCACATCGAACAAGGTTTGAGATGGTAGAAGGGTTAGTGTCTGGAAACACAAGTGGTGTGGAGAGGATGAGAGTTTTCTCTAACATATATCGAGTGTCTTACCAAAGAGAGATGACAATCCATCAAGTTTTGAGGTCTCACGGGGGGAAGTTCATTGGCATTTGAGGTTTAGGAGGTTTAGGAGGAATCTACACGACTAGGAGTTGGTAGAATTTATTGATTTGGTGGAGTTACTAACTGGGCATGATCTACTTATTGATAGATTAGATATATGGAGATGACGAGAGAGTAGAGTTGGCTCATTCTAGATTAAATCATATTAAATGAAAGGTTATTAAGGAGAGTTGATTGTATTTTTCCCTCATTGTGCTATTCGGGTACCTACATTCCTAGGAAGGTGCACTTCTTTGCATGATTGGCAATAAGGGGTGTGATATTGACAGCAGAAAGCCTAAGAAAGAATATCAAATATGTTAGTTGGTGCTTCATATGCAAAAGTTCACGTGAAGATGTGGATCATCTCTTGTTGCATTGTCAAGTGGCTAACGGTCTATGGAGAGTAGTTCTTACTTGTTTGGGGTGCGATAGGTGATGCCAAGAACAGTGAAGGAGGCTTTGCATAGCTGCGGTTGCAGAAAGGGAAAAAGGAGTCTTAAGGCTTGGAAGGTTGCCCTGCTAGCTTTGTTGTGGTTATTTGGAGAGAGAGAAATAGGATAGAGTTCAAAAGGGTTAAACAAGATGTTTTTAAAGTTGCAAATAAGTCTTTTGTTTCTAATTTGCTTTTGATGTTCCCATGACACCCCGATTTGTATAGAAGATTGGGTCTCTTTTTTAAAGAATCATGTTTTGATGTAGGTCCTCTTTTTTGGTTATGCGACTGCTATAGGATATTCCTTCCCTAATCGTTAATAAAATTATTTACCTTATCAAAAAACGAACAAGGTTAAGGGTGTATTAGGTAACCTGATTAGTTGAAGTTTGTATTCGACTTATCCGAACAACATACGGTGTATTTGATGTCTTTTCCCATCCCTACACACCAGAGCTTTCCATGCCAAACATGGAATGTTGGGCATAGTCTATTGAAATAACTTATAAAGGATGATTTAACAAGATTGCACTGTCAATATTAACAAGGACACTATAAGTGGAAACTAAGTTGCATGGACTCGGGTGCGGGTATCCGAGACAGGTACGAATCTGAGAGTCGAATTCATCAAAATTTAAATTTAAGATTTGGGGGTGCGAATCCGAGTATGGCTATGGGTGCAGGGATTCAGCTAAAAAATTAAATATTATAAATATGGAGTTATAAGGATATTTTAAAAATCCACTTTTAACTTTTAAGATAGCTTTTAGTTACTTTTCAATTAGGGTTGGTATATATATATACTTGTATTTTTGGAAAACCAACAGGCACATATATATTTTTACTATATTAATATAAAAATTCTTTTTATGGGAAACCAACTAGCATATATATGTTTTTACCATATTAATATAAAAATTCTTTTTATATTTTAAAAAATATAATTATTAAAAACCATCGAGTAGATCTGACGAGTCATTCTTTCCAGTTTACAACCAGTCTTTCTCTTTCTTCCCAACGATTAAAATTCCGACGACAACAATTACCGTCGCCGGATTTCTCCCTTTCAACGATGGCAGCATTCAACAAGAATTTCTTCCTTCCGATGATGACAGCAGTTGCCTGGTTTTCTCCCTTCCGACGATGAGAGCAGTCGTAGGTTTTCTCCCTTCCGGAGATGATAACAATTACAGTCGCCGGTATTTCTCCCTTCCGACGACGACCACCAACTTTGTTCTTGATGTTGGGTCAACGTCTCCGGATTCGATTGATCGAATCGGAGACGCACCTCGTGCCCGCACCAATGTCGGGACGGGTTCGGCGGCGAAACCAACAAGTTCGCGCAACATAGAGTCGAAATTAATGATTTTGTCTATAATCCAACAGATCTAAAGGATAAAATATCAACTTCAGCTTGTAATTTATTTTTTTTAAGCATAATAGACACTTGTGAGATTTAAAAGCGAGTGGGAGCAATCGCGGAAACACCAAGCATTTTCCAAATCCATTTATGTACATCTTTTTAAGATTGGGATTTTGTCTAAGAAATTCATGTGTCTGGTGGAGTGCCTAAAACTAAATCTTATAGCACTAAAGTGTAACTTTTTCCAAAAGTGCACCCTAGGATGTGGCCTAGTGATCGATGAAGTGGGTTGAGAATATGAAGTCTCAGGTTCAAATCCCAACACAAATAAAAACACTAGGTGATTCTTCTCATTTGTCCTAGCCTTGATGGACAGAAATTACCTGGTATTTGTTGCTAATGGGAGGTGGAAGGTATCCTATGGAATTAGTTGAGATGAACGAAAGTTGGCCCGAACACCGCGGTTAAATATAAATAAATTTAGCAAAAAATCTTTTTCCAAAAGCAAAACTATAATATATTCTTTTTTTGTCTAAAAGGGGTTTATATGAAAAAGTTAGCCAAAGATGTTTTTAAGTCAAGAACTTTAGGAAATGTAACACATTTAGAAGCGGAGATGTATCCCATCAGAGTCTAACTTTCTGGTCAATAATCACCATGATAGAAATTCAAAACAAAAGCAGTAGGCTGCCATATTTTTCATGACATCTACAGTGCAAGTTTAGCTGTATTGGATGTCCCACCAGAAATTTTCTTCCTGAAGTAAAATTTGTGAACATTTCTTTACAGATATACCAGAATAGCTAGAGAAACCAATCGGCATGATCTCAAGCAGGAAACAAATGCAATCTTCTCCAAATCAGGAAAGTTGAGAAACTCTCTAACTTCCCAAAATGACCCACGGTCACTTTTACTCGCACAATATTTGCTTGAACTTTGTCAAACTGTTGAATTCCTAGAGAATTCAGATGAAAATGCAAAATAAGAAGAATAAAAAATAGATTTTTTTGTTCTCCTAGACCTCTAAAAGTACAGAATCTCTTCCCAATTGAACTCAAGTATGTGAGTCTTCTAACTAATGAACAATTCTTTACATCAAGTTACGCTACATAAATAAGAATCTTTTTAATAAGTAGCAACATAAAAAAGAATCACATGACTTATATAATGTTGATGAAAAGCTTCTTTTCCTAGATAAAATGAGAAATTTAACTTTTAAATTGGAAAATAGTATTCAGAGGGCGTAACTTGTTTATAATTCATTCTAAATAACATATGTTTAAAAATATTCTTACTACCAAGACTCTTTCCAATAATCTTCCTCCATTCACCTCAAGCAAATACAGCACCTTCAACAGCAGAAATTGTCAAAGCACAAGTTTGTGCAGCACACACTAGACTCACTTAACTCCGGTACAAAGTTGAGACTCACTTAACTCTGGTACAAAGTTGAACAAAGGTAAGAAAGATCAAAGCAAAGAATCCTACGCTACAGTCTCACGGCAATCTGATGGACCAAGGGATAACACTATTGCTTGAAGCAGACATTACCCACTTTAGACACAACACTGCAATGACAAGACCAACCCACTTTCATTTCAGAAAGAAAAAGAATAACAACCTCTACAAAAACACCTGGTCAATCAGAAATCTTGGCTGTGTAAATGCAATTGCATACATTACAGCTGGTGTTTGGGTAATGTGTGAAAATGTCTTTCTCATAAAACAAATCATGAATTTCCATGCTCCTCAAAGGCTAAAAACATGAGAGAGGCTATTACATACATTATGGCTGGTGTTTGTAAGGAGTCTTCTCAGTTTGTCTAGAGATTTGAACATCAGTAGAAGATGATACACAGAACCTAGAATGCTTTATTTGTCTAATCTGAAAATTATAGAATATTGAGCTGAAATGGGTATGGATATGGAGGATCCATATAGTCGACCCAACTATCCCAGAATTCGAAAGTAGTTAATGTTATTGTTGTTGACTTGTGGCTTCCCTAACCTGGTCACCAGTAAAATCATAAACTTTTGATCAATACCCAAGAGAACTAACCCATAACTAAACCAAAAGTATGTGGTATGTTACTAGGACGTTGTCAACAACTACATGTCATTGTTGCCAGTCAACACCTATCAATACAATACTTTCCAAAGGATTATTTCCCAGAAGGTATTCAAATCCAACTTACAGAGTATGAAATGGTAGCTATCTTAGCAACAATAATATTAATGTACAAAAGATGTTAGCTCTAACTGACATTGCCAGATTAGCATTCACATATACGTAGCTTCATGAAATACAAGGTAATCTTTTTTATCATTTAACTAAGGTGAAGAAAAAGACAAGCAGGGGTTAGATTGTACAAACAACTGCTTGGTAATGTATACAAACTCAATCAACAAAGTGCAACATTTAACAACCATTTACATACAACCTTCATCTAATATTATGCAGCAGAAGTTCTCTAATTACCTGCATCATTTCTCTAGAGGACCAAAAGTACATCAAAACCATCTTCACAGGCTAGTGCACTGAACAAATTTAGAGAGAAACCAAAAGGAAAAAATAGAACAAAAGCTTTCCAAGAAAAGAAACAAGCTTTAAAAGTTGTTTCCACGAAAAACATCAATTTAAACCCTTTCCATAGGAGTTGAACCAGATTTGCAAAGTTAGGACATCATTGTCTAATTTCAGGCTCCTAACGCAATAATCACAGATGAAATGACAAGGATGTACAGTTACTGACCCGATAATACATGTTTCAACCACTTACAGAACAAGAGAAAGTTGAATAAGTTGTAACCTAACCTCTAATTAATCCAGAGACACCTATATAATTCTACTTGAGCAATAAATGAATGAAGACTAAAAATAAATAGCTTCAGTTGAAAAAAAAACCTCTTCTTGGTAATGAATTCCAAGGCATGCACTACAAGAGAATACAGATACTCCACCTTCCTGCTGTACACCTGAACTGACCCCTGAAGTAGCAAAGCAGCTACAAATCCAAAAAAAACGCCTCATCAAAAGAATTACAAGATTACCCTTTTGAGGTAACCAAAATCATTTTTTTTTTCCAAGTAAATGAGACATTCCAAAAATCACAACTTTAAAATCTCAACTTTTCAAGTTTGAAGTTAAAATTCTATAACAAATAAGATCTTAGTGTCCTGACAAACATTAGAAACTTATTTCATCCTAGAAAACATTTCTGCTAAAGTAGGGAAATGTGATTATTATACAAACTGTTGGAGAGTGTACGAGCACACACTAAGCTGAAACATTTACCAACCTTCGGCAAAATTCACAGAAAGGTTATAACCCTCATCATAGTTTTCACTAGTAATTTCACTTCAACTCACATAACTTCAAATTTTTTCCACATAAAATGCTTGTTTAAACACAACTTCACATACCAAAAATCAACTTTAAAAACTCAAATTTTCAATTTTCAAGATTCAACTTCAAAATCTATAACCAAACAGATCTTAATGACTCGAAAACATTAGAAAATGACACAGCTAAGCTGAAAATTTTTACCAACCTTCAACAAAATTTACATTTTGATGTCCATCATCATAATGTTCACCACTAATTTCAATTTCAAGTTTCAACTTCAAAATCTATGACCAAACAGGAATCTTTATCCCTCAAGAAAACATTAAAAGAATGACACATAAAGCTTAAAATATACCAACCTTCAGCAAAATTCACAGAAAGGTTATAACCCACATCATATTTTTCACCAGTAATGTAAAGTACACGTCCAAACACAAAGTCAGGTTTCACAAATCACAACTTGAAAAATTCAATTTTTCAAGTTTCAACTTCAAAACCTATAGCCAAACAGGATCTTAATGTCTCGAAAAAATATTAGAAAATGACACAACTAAGCTGAAAATCTTTACCAAGCTTCAGGAAAAGTCACAGAAAGGTTATAACCCTCATCAAAATTTTCACAGTTATAGAAAAATGACACAAGAAGCTGAATTTTTTTTACCAACCTTCAGCAAAATTCACTGAAAGGCTATAACCTCAGTAATTTCACACAAATTCATATTAGAAAATCAACTTCAAAAACTCAAATTTTGAAGTTTCGGACTTCAAAATCTATGGCCAAAGAGTCTCGAAAAACAACAAGAATGACACACAAAAAAACTGAATTTTAACCAACCTTCAGCAAAATTCACAGAAAGGCTACAAGCACAGTAATTTCACACAAATTCACGTTCCAAAAATCAACTTCAAAAACTCAATTTTTCAAGTTTGGGACTTCAAAATCTATGGTCAAACCGACTCAAAAAACAATAAAAACGACACAAAAACTGAATCTTAACCAACTTTCAGCAAAATTCACAGAAAGGCTATAACCTCAGTAATGTCACACTAATTCGCATTCCAAAAATCAACTTCAAAAACTCAAATTTTCAGGTTTCAGACTTCAAAATCTATTTCCAAACAGGCTCGAAAAACAATAAAAATGACACAAAAAACAAAATTTTAAACAACAAAAAAACAATAAAATGCACGTCGAAACAAAAAACTCAGGTTCCAAAAATCAAAACATTAACAACTAAAATTTTCAATTTTCGACTTCGAAAACGACACATAAAGCTGATTTTTTTTTACTAACCTTCAGCGAAATTCACAGAAAGATGATTCCCATCATCATAAGTTTCGCCATTAATTTCACCGGAACAAATCTTAAGCAAATAATCTTCAAGATTTTTAGCTAAATCAACACCCCAATTCGATTCCAAATCCCTAAGTGGTTGTACACTATGAATCCTCCCATTTTCCTCATCGGCGCCCGACCGGCCCGCCTCCTCTTGACCGTTGATCATCTTATCGGAGCACAAATCTCACCGTCCATTTCAATTGAATTTGTAAAAAGCCCTAATTTTTGGGGAAAAGGGTTTATTTATAACCCTAGCGGGTTCGGGTTACTGGAGATTTTTCAAATATTTGGAAAGAGAATTTCCCGCCTATTTTATATTGAAGAAATGAAATGGGCCAAAGAGAGGGCCCATTAAGTTTATTGGATCTGGTTATTAGCCCAATTGTTTTCGGGATCTTTACACGAATAGCCAGACGAATTTACTGTTTACTTTTTCTAGTCGGTATTAAGGAAGGGCATGGTATTGTATGTTAGAGTAATTTTGATATTCGATTTTTAAAAAATATTATATCATTACCATGCTAAAATAATTCGGTATTTTAAAGCACGATTTCAGTATTTTGAGATGGGCCAAGAGAACCCATTAAATTTATTGGATCTAGTTATTAGCCCAATTTTCCTTAGGATCTTTACACGAATAGCCAGATTGATTTGAGGCTCGTTTGATATGAGGAATAATGGATAACTATTTACGATATTAATTTAGGACGAGCAGATAAAATCGCGGGATAACGTATCACAGGACTAGTTATCCCGAATTGTAGAGCGGATAACTAATTCCGAGATAATTAACATCAGAATAACTTCTTCTCCCAACCAAACGAGCCCTTACTGTTAACTTTATCTAACCGGTTTATATAGATTATACAGTCGTTATAAATGAATATCCATATATCATATATGAGTTATACATATATTATCCGCTGGAATTTAGCTGAAGAATAAACCTAAATAGTCGTTCATATCTACTGACGAAGAATTAACATAAATAGTCTTGTTGCAATATTGGCAAAGATATTATTCAAATTGATTAATCAAACATAAAAAATTATTCCTTATACATACTTTTTCAAAAAACACTTTGAAAAACCCCGCTTTTCAAAATAAGCAGATTCTCAAAGCTTAGCTAAATAAAATATAAATATATTTTTTTTAATAAGTATAATTGTTGTACACTTATTATATATTGAAGAAATGATCCAAACAAGCACCTTCTTTGTTTTTAAAAAAAAAAAATTATATTTCCCAAAAAGGTAAGTACAAGAGAACAAAACAAGAAATACAACAATTAAATATAATTGCTTTTCTTATTCATTGAAGAAAAATGTAAATATTTAATTATTTACACCTTCATCATCCCTGGTTCATATGGGGCACCAGATTTTTTAACCCATCCATCACTATTATCACTACCAGCTTTAAGTACGACTCCAGGGGTAAATTTCTCAATAGCATCTTTTGCAGGATTCTTATTGTAACTTTTCCAAGTTACTCTTTTATCGGTATTTGCACCGGGGCCCCTATTTAGGTACTCAGCAAAGTATGATGTGTCAAGTCCAAAGGTACCGGCAAATGGAATCCATCCTTCAGGGTCAATGATACCATCAATTTCTGATTCCATCACTATGGCCCTTGAGTACAACTTAGCCGGTCGTCCGAGGAACACCTTGTTAACTGCTGGCTTGACTGCGGCGAGAGCTGGCTCAGCTGTGACCGTGCAGTTCTGAAATATGAATGCACCTGTTCGAACAATGACAAAGTTAGAAAACCTAACAAGATGATTCAACTTGTTATCCAAACAAATTGTTTTACCCTCTCTAAGAAACTTCCATTATGTCAAAGGGACTAAGTCAAAATTTTAATATCTATACAAATATAGTAGATTTCTTAACACATACACGACCTGAGTCAAAGCTACTTGATTAGATCAAATTGATAACGTGCACTATACATTCGCCCTAGAGCTCATGACCTTTTGGTCGCATGGTTAGGTTCGTACGCAGAATTCTTAAGTGAATAAATCAATAATCACTACAATGAAAGCTGTTGTCACGTGGGTTCAAGCTTTGAAAATAAACTCCGGCAGAAATGCAAGGTAAGGCTGCGTACAATGCACCCCTGTGGTCGGGCTTTTCCCCGGACCCAGCGCATAGCGGGAGCTTTAGTGCATAATGAACTTAGTTCTGTTACTGACCTGTTCCAGATGGCTCGATCCTTTCCTGAGCCGCGATGGTGATGGCCTGAGTTTGGGACTCCTCAGGCTTTCTTGCGATCAACTTGCAGTTCTGGAACACAGCTACTGCATCGCCAAAGACGAAATCAATGGTTCCGGAGATGCTGCAATCGCGGTAGAATTGTCTGCCAACATGAGCCATAAGTGTTGATTGGTATCCATCGATTTGACAGTTGTGGATTACTGCCATTTCAGCTGAGACACGGAGTGCTACGGCTTGTTTCTTCGAAGGCCCTGCTGAGTTCTCGAATGCAATGTCCTTAGCCACGAATCCTTGTCCGGAGACAGCTACAACAACATTCGTATCAACTATATCAGAATCTATGTTTGTGATTTCGTCAAATGTTATTGTGTCGGTTGTATGCAATGTTAGAGTCAAAAATTTATATAATACTTACAAACAGTAGCAGTAAGGTAAATTGGAAGAGCATCAAGATAATTTTTGTTGCCAGTAATTTTGGTCTTGTTTGTGCCTTCACCAACAAATACAACATTGTTCATTGTGTCTTTGACTTCAACATTTTCATTGTAAGTACCAGCCTTGATTAAGATGACATAAGGGCTGTTATTGTTTTGGGGCACTGTTTTAAGAGCATCATTGATTGTTTTGTGTTGTCCACTGCCATCTTGTGCCACCACAACATTGGGCTTGAGGGGGGCAACTTCGAGAAGCCTCCTGTTGCCTGCAGAGACCGATCCAGAATTTAAATTTCACGAGTTTAACTTTTTAAGGCTCTTAATCGATCAAATAAAGAAGTAAGACATGAATCCCGCAAAATGTCATATGACTCGGCCTAGAAGTAGAAAACTACTGGCCGGCCTGACAGAAAGCGGTTTTTCTCAAGAAAGATGGGTCGAGATCCAGAAGGCTAGAACCAGGCATCTAGTGGTATAGGGACCCCGCCACCCGACTCTAGCTAGAACCAGGCGTCAAGTGGTATAGGGACCCCGCCACCCAACTCTAGCTAGAACCAGGCGTCTAGCTAGTGGTATAGAGACCCGCCACCCAACTCTAGCTAGAACCAGGCATCAAGTGGTATAGGGACCGCACCACCCAACTCTAGCTAGAACCAGGCCTATAGTGATCGGCCTAATATTCACATACAATTTGACCTAACATTACCTGCTTCAGCGGTTAATAATCGCCTATTACCGAGGCTTATGCCTAGACCTTGTAACCCAGACAGTTGTTCCTCGAAGCTACTGACAATGTCAAGCGCAACGCTAGTGAGCTCGCTCGCTGTCTTCAAGATTTTCTTCATTTTCTCACCAGTGTCACCAGTCGTGTTGGCGAATGCATCAATGCAAGTACCCTCAAATGTCACAGCGGAACTGAGCCATGACCTAACGTCATAGACGCACTCCTTGATCAATTTGTTAACGTCATTAGTCTCGATTTTCGATACTGATCGTTTGATCTCAGCAACCGAACGGTCAAGAACTTCATCACAAACTTTTAATGCATTCTTAGTCCTTGGATCTTTTTCCGCTTCCTTAAATGGAGCAGAATTTTTAATCGAGCTCGCAATTTCATTAACGGTATTTTCAAAGGCGGTTTTAACCAACACCTTTGGATCACTTGTATTTTTGGCTGATTCGAGCGATTTTTCGCATGTTTCTTTATATTGCGTAGGTTGACACATGGATTTTATCGATTTGCTAGTAGTCGAAGCTTGGCCACCACCAGAAGATGATGATGATGAGTCATCATTCTTTTTTGTAAGTGTGACAGCTGTACCAACAACACATGCAACTAAAAGAATTGAAGCAATTCCAGCAATTGCTATTTTCTTTTTTCCAGCTTCCACCATTTTTCTAATTTGATTTTTTTTTTTTCGCTTTTGGGATTTTTTATAAATGAATAATCGTTTTTTCTTCAATTATTATTCTTTTTGGAAGCAGAGCATGTGGGGATCTTTGACGAATTTTTTCTAATTCCCCTGGGCTCTGCAATTAGTGTACAGAAGTTGAATTCGTCTATCGAATATTTACGTATTTATAATATGGAAATACAAGAGATAAGAGAATTATCAGCTAATTCTGTTATGAAATTTGTGGAAAATAATGTGTTTGTTTATTTGGTTGTGATAAAATTCAGGTTTACCAATACTTACAATTGGAATTATTCTATTCAATTTTTATTTTTTAAATTAACGGCTTTTTTTACTCCACTAATTTATATATTTTGACCCTTTTTTTGTGGGTTAACTAGTGACTATAATTTTTTCTCTTTTAAATAACTACTAGTTTATATTTATTAAATGACACTGCTTAAAATCATTTTTTATATTAAAAAAATACCAATCACGATTTATAAGTCACACATATTTACCTATGTTGCATTAAATAATAATTCACATTCAACGATTGTAACTTATAAATTACATATATGAAGTGCGACTATAAATTATATTTATCTGGTGCAACTTATCAATCACATTTATTAGATCCGACACGTATAACAAGTGTGATTTATAAATCTCATTTGCTAAAATTGACTTATAAACTACATGTACGTGGAAAATCAACTTAAGTTCGTTCAATTCATACTGATAGGTCGCACATCATAGATCGTATTAACATTATAATAAATCTAAGCATGTTCATAATAGTTTCTTTTATGTACACATTAGAAAATCAAATTTGTTTTTTCCTTAACAATGTGACATTTTTTTTGGATTATTGCATCAAAAACTCATGCCTCGATAAATTTGAATTCAAGACTTGTTCTACATTTCTTTGTTTTTCGTAGGTCCGATGAAAATATATATGCAACAACGACAATAATGTACACAATATAATTTCATAAAGTAGTGAATAAGATAAGTAAAAAGAATATGTCAAAATGAATTCACAATAAATAAACGTGACGATATTGGGCAAAGTGTCATAGGAAGATGTTGAAATACTATCCACTTATGACAACTTTAGCTATTAATTCTACCAATCACAAAATCCACGTGATCCTCACCTATGACAATATAGAATTTGATAGTTCAGGTAGGAACTTATACACTCGATAATTTATATATATAATAACTCAAAAAATTGGGATATTAAATTGTGTTTTTGATTATATTGTATAAGCGGAGTATTGACCAGTTAATAACCTCCACATTCAGGCTCGTTTGGTCATGCATATTTTTTCCGGAAATTTTTTTCGGAGTTAGAAATTATGGTGTTTGACCATGAAACTTTGAAAAACAATTCTGGAATAAAATTCCGAAAATAGAAAATAACTTTTTGTTGTTTTCCCTTTTTTCCACTTCCAATTTCAACTTTCATTATTATTACATATAACCCCAATCTTTAAATATTTACACAAATTCCTCTTATTAACTAAATTTCGTAATTTTTTTAAAAAGACCAAATTCAATAAAATAATTAATTCAAGTGAAAATAAATAAGAATTTTTATCAACAAATTTAAGAATATATAAAATATACTTATATCTATCAATCATATTTATTAAAATATATTTTTCTCTATTTAATCAATTATGGTTAGATAAATTTATTTAGCTCGTGCTTGTGATATTTTTATTCAAATTTTAGAAGAATAACAATCATAATAATTAGTTTGTTGTTAATTATTTTATCAATTGAAGATATATAAATTATTTTCTCAACATTTGGTCATATGTTAGTAGGTAAATTAGTAGTTGGGTGATTTTGATAATTTTTAAAAGTTGAGGGCATAAAATCATATTTAAAAAAGATTTTTCAAAAGTCTAAAAAAAATTTTCAAAAAGACATGGCCAAACACAACTCCAACTCCAACTCCAACTTCATCTTCAAATCCAACTCTAACTCCGGAAAAAAGTAATTTTCATGGTCAAACGACTACTTAAAAGTTGAAGGCGGCGGATATGAGAATGTTCAGATTGATGTGTGGACTTATTAGGAGAAATAGGGTTAGAAATGAGATTATTCGAGAGAAGAGTGGGAGTGGCTTCGATGGAAGATAAGGAAAGTGAGATTGAGATGGTTCTGGCATGTGATGAGGAGTTGCATGGATGTCCAAGTACGACAGTGATATGGGACGAATG
>NC_061122.1:231238161-231250226 GCF_002878395.1 Capsicum annuum | reverse complement strand
TACAGTAATGATTACAAAGATGATAAGAACGAAGGTAAAGTGGTTGAATAAATACAATGTACAGGTTGTCACAAGTTCTAGTAAGTGTGGTCCACTCCTATTACGATTTATTCACTTGTTTCTGATTTCTATTGAGCTCCTATATCATATGTGATTATCTACAGCTTTACATACTCAGTACATATTTCGTACTGACGTCCCCGATGGGGGACCTGCATTTCATGCTGCAGGCACAGGTACCTCAGCTCATACACCGTACAAGTAGGAGCCAGGATAGCCAGCTGCTTTTGGTGAGCTCCAATTTGCTTCGGGGCTTTTCGTGTCATATCCAGTCACTTTTGGTATTGTATAGAAGTTAGTAATATGGCGGGGTGTGTCCCGACATTAGTTAAACTCTGTGTATTGTCTAGAGTCTTTGTAGACCTAATGTACAGTCAAGGTGGTGTTTTGTTAATAGACGTGATGGCTCCAACGGGCAAGTATTATATATACATATATACGTGTGCTCGAGCTTATACAGGTGATTATTTCCTTTTATATGTGACATGATGTTGTCCAAATTTTGGGTTGCCATAGAAGTATGTATGGAAAGTATAAGGTTATGAGCTGGTTCTCCCGGGTCTCCTCAGTTACAGGTGTCAGTCCGCCCCAATAGGATTTGAGGCGTGACAATATCATACATCAAGGCCATGATTGGAAGATTGCTTGGAGCATTGAAGACTTGAGGACTCACGTCTTTGGACACTTAATGGCTCACGGTTTTGGAGTCATCTTCATTGAGGACATTTTGGTCACTTCACTTTGCCCAAAATGTGCTCCATTGCCGTCCCTATCATTAAGGGTAGTGTAGTCATTTTGTCTCCTTTTGTAATATACTATAAATAGGACATTTTAGGTCTTCTCTTATTAGTTATTTAATGATGAAAATATGTGACATTGAAAATCCTCTTTCTTGAGAGTGGATCACCTTAGTGTAGTTCTTAGCTGGGGCTTGGATTAGCCATTGTATTTTAGGGCTTGGAAAAGCCAATATGGTTCTTTGCTTGGAAACGGTGGATCTTGAGGTGAGTTGATTTCCTTGGCGGTTACCGTAAGAGTGTGTTGTTGTTGTTACATTCATTAGGGGTTTTGAGTTTAATATACTCTTTAGTTCCTAATTTTTGTAATAATCTATGTCCCGCTATCTATCTTTACCTTTCTTGCAATTGTGTTAATGTTTGTATCTTGTAATCGTTTTTTCTAGTTGAATCCGAATCTTGTGTTCATTGTATTCATCTTATTCTTGTTGTATTATTGTTGTTTTGATGTTATACACCTTATAAACTCATGATACTTGTATTGTTGTTGTTGGCCGAAACTAGCACTCAAAGGGATCCTCGGGTTGCTCTCAATTTGTGGACTGTTTTGTGTAGTTTTTGTGTCTTTCGTGCTCTTTTCGTTATCAAACAGTGTGAGAGACTGGCTATGGATGGTTTTAGCCGAGGTAGAGATAGACCGAAAAAATATTGGAGAAAGGTAATTAGGCATTACACGGAGCAGTTACAGCTTACGGAGAACATGGCCCTTAATAGAAATGTGTCGAGAACACAAATTAAGGTAGAAGGTTAGTGATATTGGTAGGGAGGAGTGCTTTGTTTGTAGCTGCGCCTATAATCATAGTGTTATGCACGTGTCTTGTAGTTTTTCTTGTTCGTGATGTTTTGATAATATTTGTGATTTCGGATAGATAGGTATTACTCTATGAGTGTCTTGTTTCTTTTTTATCCAGCGGTGTGTTATCCCATTTTGTTGTTTGTTTTTATGTTTTTTTGTTTGTTATACTATTATTTATCCTGAAATATAGGTCTATCAGAAACAATCTCTCTACTTTCTTTGAGGTAGTGGTATGGACTGTGTACACTCTACCCTTCCTAGACCCCACTTTGCAGGAATACACTGGGCATATTGTTGTTGTTGTCGTAATTTTACTTATGATTTCAGGTCAGGTGTCATAGAAAGATGTTGAAATAGTACCACCTACTTACGACTTTGTATTCATTATTTGTTCTATTTTCTTCATATTAATTAAGCACGTTATAATGTACAACTCAAACATTTTAATCATCTCAATCGGCATGTTCTTGAACCCCGTGACGATGTCGATCGAATTTCATAGAAAGATGTTGAAATAGTACTACTTACGATATTATATTCATTATTTATTTTATTATGATCACATTAATTAAAACACGTTACAATATATAACTTACGCATTTTAATCATATCAATCTGCATGTCCTTAAACCCCATGACGATGTCGGTGTCGGGTGTCATAAAAAAATGTTGAAATAGTACCAATTTACGACTTTATATTCATTGTTTCTTCTATTCTGTTCATATTAATTAAACACATTACAATATACAACTGACATATTTTAATCATCTCAATCCACATATCCTTGAGCCCCATAACAATGTTGATTTTGGGTGTCATAGAAAGATGTTGAAATAGTACCTACTTGCAACTTTATATTTATTATTTCTTCAATTATGTTCACATTAACTAAATACATTATAATATACAATTAATAGATTTTAATCATCTCAATCTGTATGTCCTTGAACCCGTGACGATGTCGAACAGATTTCATAGAAATATGTTGAAATAGTACCTACCTGTAATTTTATATTCATTGTTTCTTCTATTCTGTTCATATTAATTAAACACGTTACAATATACGAGTCACACATTTTAATCATATCAATCGACATGTCTTTGAATTCCGTAATGATGTCGATTTTGTGTGTCACGCCAATCTGCATGTACCTACTTGCAACTTTATATTCATTATTTCTTCTATTATGTTCACCTTAATTAAACACGTTATCATACACAACTAACACATTTTAATCATCTCAATTCACATGTCCTTGAGCCCCGTAACAATGTCAAACCAAATGTCATAGAAAGATTTTGAAATACTACCTAATTATATCAGGCCGGGAGTCATAGAAAGATGTTGAAATAGTACGTGCTTGTGACTCTATATTCCATTTACATTAATTAAACACATTACAGTATTTTAATCGTCTTAATCTGCACATCTTTAGCCCTGTAATGATGTCAGACCAAATGTCATAGAAAGATGTCGAAATAGTACCTATATATCGGTCCGGGTATCATAAAAAGATGTTGACATAGTATCTACTTACGACTTCATATTCATTATTTTTCCTACTCTGTTTACATTAATTAAACATGTTATAGTATTTTAATCATCTCAACCCATATATTCTTAGCTCCGTAACGACATTGAATTGAATGTTATAGAAAGATGTTGAAATAGTACCTACTTATGTCGGTCCGGGTGTCATAGAAAGGTGTTAGAATAGTACCTACTTGCGACTTTATATTCATTGTGTCTCCTATACTATTTACATTAATTAAGCACGTTACAGTATTTTAATCATCTCAATCCGCATATTCTTAGCCCCATAACGATGTTAGACCAAATGTCATAGAAAGATGTCGAAATAGTACCTACCTGCGACTTTATATTCATTGTTTCTTTTATTCTGTCCATATTAATTAAACACGTTATAATACACAATCCACATATTTTAATCATTTCAATTCGCATGTCCTTGAACTCCATAATAATGTTGGGCCAAATGTCATAGAAGGATGTCGAAATGATACCTACTTGCGACTTTATATATTGATTATTTTTTTTTATTCTGTTCACATTGATTAAACACGTTATAATACACAACTCAACATATTTAATCATTTCAATTCGCATGTCCTTGAACTCCATAATAATGTCAAACCAAATGTCATAGAAGGATATGTCGAAATGATACCTACTTGTGACTTTATATTCATTGTTTATTTTATTTTGTTCCTATTAATTAAACATGTTACAATACGCAATCCACATATTTTAATCATTTCAATTTGCATGTCCTTGAACTCCATAATAATGTCAGACCAATGCGTTACGATATGCAACTCAACATATTTTAATTATTTTAATTCGCATGTCCTTGAACCCCATAACGATGTCGGACCAAATGTCATAGAAAGATATTGAAATAATACCTATTTATGTCGGTCCGAGTGTCATAAAAAGATACTCCCTCCATCCCATTTATGTGTCATCATTTTCTTTTTAGTTCGTTCCAAAAAGAATGTCATGTTTTCTTATTTGGTAAATATTTTAAAATACAATTACACTTTTACTCTTATTGGACTCACTTGATTAAAAAAAAGATAGTAGCACATTTCTTGATAAAGGATAATTTGATAAATATTATCAAGTCTTCCCTTATTTCTTAAATTCCGTACCCAGTCAAATGACGATACATAAAATGAGACGGCGGGAGTATTAAAATAATACTAGTACCTATTTATGCCACATTTTTAAGGGAAGAGGATCAATCATCTTTCTCACATTATCCACGTGATACACATGACCACTCACTCTCCATTACTACTGCCACACGCGCGTAGTATATCCACGCGCTTACGACCTACTTATGTCCCCTCCTCCGCCACTCCTCCTTCACTCCGCTTCAATTTTCCTCGCCGGAATTACTCTTTCCCGCCAAAATTCACTATGCCTTCCGCCATCTCCGCCGCCTTTAATGCCTTCGATGAGCTGAATTTCCCGTTGGAGCTTGATGATGAATTCGATTTTGATCGAATTGTATCGTCTGATGGACTTATTACCATTTGCGGCTTCGGTTCTCTTCTCTCAGGTCAAAAATTAACTCAATTTATCTGACACATTTCGAATTTCGAGGTTCAAACAAGTTTTTTTTTACCAACTTTTTTTAGTATATCTTTAATTATTGTGTATTACGTACTTTTTACTTAGTTTAGTTTTCAAATATTTAGCTCGAATTCACGGTCAAAATTAACCTGTTTGACTATGTACATTCGAACTGTGCCATATAAATTGAGAATTACAGTACTTTTTAGTTAGTTTCCAAATATTCAGTCCAAATTTACGGTCAAAATTAAATTGCTTGACTCTCAAAATTTGAACCATGTCACATAGATCGAGACAGAAGTTTAATTTTGGAGAATATTATGTGATACATTTCGAATTTCGAGGTTCAAACAAATCTTTTTGATCATACTTTTTTTATATCGTCAGTTATTGTGAATTATGTAGTTTTTACTTAGTTTTCAAATATGCAACTCGAATTCAGGATCAAAATTTAATTGTTTGACTATAGATATTCGAACTGTGCCATATAAATTGGAATTACGGTGCTTTTTACTTAGTTTCCAAATATTTACTCCGAATTTACGGTCAAAATTAAAGTATTTGACTCTCAAAGTTTGAATTGTGTCACATAAATCGAGACAAAAGTGTAGTTTTGGAGGATATTTCGGTATACTTGTGTGTGTTTATAAAAACAGTTGTAATTTATCCTTTTTTTTTTGGTTTAACTTTTGTATATTTAAGTTTGAATTTTAAAATGTTAAATTGATGTAATCTAATTTAGCTCTGAATATTAGTTGAATTGGCTCTCGATAAGCGAAACATGACAAGTATTTTGGGACTGAGGGAATGGTTCTTAACGTAGTTCGTACTTAGTGAAATTAACCTTGGAAGTGTGAAACAAGGTGTGACTAATCGAGTTTTGCTATAATCTGTCTCTATGGCATTTTGATATTGTGTTGTTGTTGGTAGAACAGAGAGGAGTGCTCGTAGTACATTTCCAGATTTGATCAACTTCAGAGTGGCGAAATTGAGTGGATTTCGGAGAGTGTTTGCTCATGTGGCGCCTATCTTCTTCGAGCGTGGCATAGCTAAACCTGAAACCAAGGTGCCTTACATTCACTAAAAATGCAATCTTTAATATTATTTAGTTTGCTAAGAAGGTGCAGAGAATAAAAGAAACAAAGGGAAAGATGGCTCTGTCATGCTTGACTCTTAGATATATTAATTGGATACTAGAAAGTAGAAAGAAAACTGAAATCAAAACAAAGTTGCTTAACCAAAAATATCTGTAAAAGTTAATACCTTTTGATGGCTTCACACATAACTACTTACGAGTAGATTGTTTCCGGCGTAAAAAGGCGAAACAGACAGGAAATTAGAGAACAGTAGCTGCTATAATCATTTTTATGGGATCGGAGAGAATTGTATTAGCTTTGTGGACTCTGTGATATTACCGTTCAGGTCCTAGTATAGGCAAAAAGAGTTAAGTGATTTCTTCCTATCTATCTAAGTATCAGCAACAAGAGTGAGTGGATAGAGTAACCGATACTTGTATTGACGTGATAGCAGGCATTGATGGCAAGTTGGTTCAAACTTTATGTTTACTTATCAAAAAAAGAATGATCTGCCTAACTCTGTTTAAGTTGTGAAGTTTCAATCCCTGGTTGTCATTTTGTTGAAAATATTATAAGACCTCTCTGAAATGAAAGAGGTTATTGTGCATTTGAGATATCATGAAAACTATCTTTGTGCATAAACTATTGCTGCTTTTAGAATTACTCGTAGACAGACTGTAGAAATTTGCTAATGATCGACTTCTATTGCATGAATTGGTTCTAAATTTCCAGGAAATATCAAGCTTGAGTGTGGAGCCCTGTGAAGGGGAAACTCTTATAGTTACTATCTTTGAAATTCAGAGATCTGAGGTAATTGCTTGTAATTATCCATTGAGATCTTGACGTGATTACTTCTGATCTCTAACATCTCCTCTGTAAAGGCCAGATTCCAGCATTTATTGAAAGGGAGCATGAATTTCGGTTTTTAGCTGTGAGACCTTCGATAATCCTTCTTTCTCTAACTATAAACAAAATGTAACTTCAATTCAAGTAACTGATATCAGTAACTTTTCTGTGTTTAGGTAATCCCAGAAACTTTAAATGGATTGTTTTACACCAATCCAGCAGTAAGCACCCCGAGACTGCTTGACCATTTGTACCTCTTGTGAACCAATAGTTTGTCTTACTGATCCTATTCTTTGTATTATGTCTTAATGCAGATAATTTGTGCTCGTTATAGTGATGAGGAGTATCTGAAAAATAGGTGCAAAGGTAATTTTCCTACCACTAGGAAAGGTAGTAAGTAGTATATCACTTACAAAGATGTCCAAAGTTAACAACGAAACTAATTTATTCTTCAACATAAGCATGCAAGACATAGGGTACTTGTGTGTCGTTTATTAGTCGTAACTTCTTTACTAGTTTAGTTTGCATACTTCCCTATAGAGATAATAAAACATGTCATGTATATTAATATCAAGAAAATTCAAAATAGTATACTGATTCACTTGAATTTGTGGTTATATACTTATATAGGTTGAACTTTCTTATTGTAGTGCTTGTTAGTTTGAGTTTTATCTTCATTCTTTTAAAAGGACAGCCCGGTGCAAAAGCTCCCCCTATGTGTGGGGTCCCGGGAAGGGCCGGACCACAAGGGCCTATTGTTCACAGCCTTACCCTGCATTTGTGGCTGTTTCCGCAGCTTGTGGAACGAAAGGATATGGTAGAGAGTGTACCTAAGAGATATCTTTCTAACACCAAAACACTAACAATTAACAACAACAACTACAACAACAACAAACTCAGTGTATTCCCCCAAAGTGGGGTCTGGGGAGGGTAAGATGTTCGCAGTCCATACCGCTACTTCCGAAGAAGTAGAGAGGCTGTTTCTGATAGACCCCGGCTCAAGATAGAGAACAGTAAACACTAACAATTAAGAAAATGGGAAAAGCTTCACCCAAGAACAAAAGAATTGATGATTCATTCTCTTGTTTTTCTTTGTATTTTCTCTCTTATCTTCTGTGTCACTCTGTGTATTTTACAGTTACATATCTTTTATGTTATCATTAGGTGATAAAGACATCTTCTTCCAGCGATATGGACGGTATAACATTGACAAGATTTGGAGAGATGATATATTCCCTTGCCGTGTCTATCTTCGCCATTGGTTAGTCCCATCGATTACTAATTACTGCAAGCCACATTCTGGTTCCAAATTCGTTTCCTCACATCTCTGAGTCCTGTGATCATTTGGATTTCGTACCTGATTAAACATCGTGGTTTTGTAGTGTTCTGGCAGCTCAAAATCTTGGTGACATAGCCTACGATAACTTTCTTGATCACACCTTCCTTGGCAACCGCAGAACTACAATACGCGAGTACTTGTCAACAACTGGTTCTGGAATCATGGAAGAACAGCCTCCAGAATTGTTAAAAGAACGATATGGCGGTTAAGTCTGATGCTCTGATCGAATGACATTACGCGATTTATATTTACTACATTAGATGTCAATGAATGACACTAACTCCATATAGGTAGTAATATCAGAAATGTTTGTGATTGGCATCACAAATAGTCTGCATATCATATGTTGGAAGACAACTATTGACTTGTCTACACAACTGCATTGTAAAAGCAGTAGTGTGATTAGACTTGGTAGATCTGAAGCGGTGTCAGATTTAGGATTTGATGTTTATGAATTTGTACGACGATTTCAAGTTAATATTACAATAGTAATTTGGTTAACTGTCAAGAATTAGAGACGTATAGTGTCTGATATTCACTTTGGAGCCTTTACTACGCCTATTTTAGGGGAAAATGCTCTCTATCCCAAGGCTCGAGTCTGGGCCAATAGAAGCGCCACGGTCTCAATTTATGTGATATTCTTACCTTTTCGGATATGTCAGTCACAACTGCGTCTTTAAACGATTAAATTAGAAATATATTGTATGATTCCAAAAGTTGGAAAGCACCTGTCTTGATTACTTAACATACATATATAGAGCTAAATACAGTAGGACTCTACCAAGTTCCAATTGGCACTAATAACTACTACAGATTTTGTAACATCTCTTTCTTTCACAGAGCTACATTGCAAGTTACATAATAACGATTAGAAGTTGTCGTCGTCGTCATCTTCAAGAAAAGTGGATAGTAGAAGCCCCTGCACAAACTCACATTTCTTTGCCTTCTCTACTTGGTCTTTCTCAGATAGTGGAGATGGCTGAATATTTCTGTCCAAAGTAACATCGAAATCAATAATGTCAGACATAGGTGAATCGGAAAAGGACCCGAGGGAAAAAAGTTGATACACATAAAAGTCGTATAAGAACAAGTTGTGCCTAAAGTATGAACCTGGATCTTCCCTATAAGGCATGACATGTACTCCGTTCGATTTGTTTAATCCGTCTTAGTATGACTGACAGAGACGGAGTTTAAGAAAGGAAGATTTTTGAATCTTGAGTTCTCAATCTAAAGATGTGTGTAACAACAACAACATACCTATAATATAGACCCACAAGAGGTGTACACAGACCTTACCCGTAACCTTTGTGAAGTAGAGAGGCTGTTTCCAATAGACCCTCGGCTTAACATGGCACAAGTAAGATACAGGGACAAGGCATTCTTTTGAAACAGATTAAGAAGAGAAATGAGGACACATGAATTGAAACAGTTCGATTTCAAATCCAACAAGTTATTGACCTATGAATCTGCTAAGCACGGCACTTATCACTAATGCAGTGTCTATACATCGTCAATTCTATTAGCAAGCTATTCAATGATTGAACACAAAACTCAAGACTAATATCTTCTCTAAACATTGGCAAGTCTCCGATAGGAGTTTTTACGACTACTGAAAAATGAAAACTGTAGCATGTAAAATGAAAAATGATAATTACAACACAAAAGGGATATATACTTTTGTCCCAAATGACATCGAAATTTGTCAGCTTAAAAATTGACTTTCCATTTAGTAGTAAAAATATGTTCCAAATACGACAAGGAAATTGAAAGCTTATGTGCAACTTAGCCATAAAAAGAAGGAACTAAACATGCAATTAAACATTACGAGAACATTGAGAAAAAGTAATCCAATGAACTATGAAGAAACAAAAGAAAAGAAATCGAACGAAGTGCAACAAACTGCTACCTGTCAGACAAGTTCTCGACAGTGCTTTCATGTGTTGAGCATGCTGCAGCTAAAGCAGAAGACAGAGGTTGAACTTCAGAAGGTTCATCGACCGATGCTGAGCTGTTAATGAAGGAAGATAACAATGGATCAGCATCTGTAGTGGCGGAAGAAACCAAGTGCGACGATCCCCTGAGAATGGATTGTAGACTTCCTTCTCTCAGCTCTTTTCTTATAATAGAAAGAGTTGAATTCGGTCCACCCCTTCGAAATCGTCTCTTGCGCTGAACCTGTTACACAGTCAATGAAACGTAATAACTACAACATGGAGTCTAGCACTAAAATAAAACAGATGAATGACGCCTTATAGTTCAAGCAAGAGCTTCCGAACACAGAAAAGGCTTCACATTCAAATCCCAGTTAAGCAAACAATGAAAAAGCACCAGAAGGATACCTTCAGGATATTTCCATGTTGCTGCGTAACATGGCCAACCAAATTCGTCCCAACCCGTTTAGCACAAACGGGGCATAGCTGCACGTACAGATGTGTTATCTAAGTCAACGAATAACAGAAACATATGAACCAGCATAAACATTTTCACTGACATCTTATAGGAAAAGTGCCATGGGATCAAGTTCGGCCATGTTTACAGCAACTTCGGCACTAGCTACTTATGCTAATCACAAACTTGGAAGTATTTAGATATAAACAATATATCTATGAACATACACACAAGTGTCTCGACACAAAAAGAAAATAATATTTATGATTTTTTTTTTTTTGATCTTTTTTTTTTTTTTTGTGTGTGTGTGTGTGTTTTGGTTGGGGGGAGGGGGACACCAGTGTTACCACACAGCGAGACTACAAATCATAAGAACAATAAAGGAAAAAAATTAATATTCCTATGTGCACTTCCTAGCAAAGCTGGCCCAAGCACCAAAATCAGGTCGTACTACTTGCGTCTATTCGGAATGAGAGATAATTATTAAATCACACTTGACTTTCTTTCTTTCTTTTAATACCGTATCCTCCATCGCCCCCAAACTCTCTGCTCAAGAATCAAAAGTGGTCCTTTCCCACTTTGCTCCCTTGGTGACTTGAACACTCTAACCTTAGGGTAGGGAGGATCCTCTTCACTTAGGCTAAAGACATCCATTTCAAACCTTTCCCGCCATTCAACCACGGCCACGAATCAGAGAACTCCAAAACGAGCCAAAGCACTCAAGAGCCTGAACATTTCATTTTTTTTTCCAATGAAAACTATGAGGCAGATTACATGATTTGAAAGGAGGAAAGTAAAAGGTGGGAGATAGCAGGTACCCGCTGACGCTGGATTAGTTGAGCAATGCACAAGTTGGCCTGACCACCATCATTACACAACCAAAAGAAAGAACTGAGACTATCGATAGTTCTAGGAAAATTGAATATCGACTGAGATTTTAATTGCAATAAACATAGCAGTTGAACAGACGTAAACCTATTGTGGTGTAGCGTTGGCGCAAGTAATGCTCGAATAAAGCCTATAAAGCTTAATTTTCACTCTCCAAAATTAATATATAAGGAAACAGAACAAAAAGCTATCTTCTTCTTTTCCTTTCCATAAGTAAGGAAATAAGAAACTACTATGCTGAAACTTTGAATTGTCAAGTTCAAAGCCTCTACAATATACACATTGAACTGAAAAGGATCATTTATAAAGTTGAAGACCGACATTTAACATTGCCAATTTGCATTACCATCAATGCAACCAAACATATCCACCCCACCCCCCAAAAAAAGGCACAAGTAACAAAGAAAAAAATTAGCTAGCCATTGAATAACATTGCTTTGAGAAGCAGAAACGCAGCATAACGAAGTCCAAAACTTCATTATTTTCCTGCATATTAGACAGTCTTGGTGTAAAAAGACTTTCAGATGATAGCCCAATCAATGAAAACAGCTAATTCCTCTATGCCAATAGGATTGCTCAACAGCATATTGGAGTAATCAGCGTTCATTTCAGGTGTAACCCATGTATGAAAAATAAGTTTAGAAAATCTTTATAAGAAACAAAAAAAAAAATAGAGAGAAAGAAAAACTCAAGAACGATAGTTGAGAAGGAAAAGAATGTGATCTGAGGAATGAAATATCGAGGACTATATATAGATAATTAAATTGACAAGAT